>NW_020525603.1:0-186783 GCF_003368295.1 Carassius auratus | reverse complement strand
CGCTAATAAAGCAACTCCCGCTTCGAACATTACAAATGCCTGCAGGTTAACAACTTTGGCAGCCGTGAGATCTCGGCGCTCGCCTCCCACTTCAGAGGCTTTGCGAGCTGGGAACGAAATAGAAGCTCCGATATAATGGAGATCCTAATGGATCCCAGGTGTATGTTAGATCCCAACCCCACCTGATATTTTCCTTCTCAGAGAGGAAGAACCTGGGTCAACCTGTCTCAAGTGTTTGGAATTTCAGTGTTCATTTAATCTCTCTTTGATGTCGCTACATACCAAAGCTTACATTTCTGCTTCGTTCAGGAATAGACCAATTTCCTATTTTTGGTAAAATGTCATAGCTCACATTCCTCAACATGATGTAATAGTTCAATAAATGCGTTTAATGGAATTCTCTCCTGGGGGAGCACAGTTGAAAATTTGCATTTCCAGTGGAAATTTACAATGGTGCCATTAGTGGAGTTCATAGAATTAACTTGATTAACTCAATTAACTTAATGGAGCCAATCAATTATGTTCTTATTGAGTGTTCTTGTGTAATAGGTGCTAACCTTATTGAAAGTTCTTCAACCTTTCTTATTCATATTAGAGTGCAATCATTTGCTTGTAAGGTAGGCTGTTCTTCCTGACTGGACATCTGTGCTATAGTTTTTGTATTATCATAAACAATAATGTACTGCTATCTGCATTCTTATACTGGCTGCAGAGGCTATTTATTGATTTATTTATTTATTTTAGTTATTTATTTTAGTATGTGAAACAGTTGTACAGTATTTATATTGATGCAAAAAAAAAAAATGTTGAATGCAATTTTGGCTAATAAGGAAATCTAGAATTTTAAAAGTGTGACAAATGTTGATTCTAGTTAATTCTTCATTTTGAGAACGAAAGATAAATTCAAGTGCATTGCATTGTGGGATTTAGATTTCCGCTATGTCTTCCTTTGCTATGCTGCTATCAGTTAACTTCAAAGTTTACTTAAACTTTCAGTATCGCTGACTTGAACTTGATATTGCATTCTTTCTTATACTCTCCTGCCTTGCATTGTACAGCACTGGAAAAATCATGATCCAGTGCAATGCCGTTTCCCATTGAACTGCAAAGCTTTAATAGCCCAAGCTTTGTGTTAAAACCCATTGTTTTGCCTGGAAAGGCAAAAACTTCACCACAGTCCTCGTCTTTGGGCAACTCACGGAATCTGCTTCAGTGTTTTACACAAGTTCAGTCAAGTTTCTGCTCCCTTCTGCACTGTCTTCCAGTCCATATTCGTTGAATGCCTTGAGCGTTTTCCATGTCCTCTAACTTCTCCTTCATTTGAAGCTGTTTATACAGCATGTCAGCAACCTTTCTTTTGATTCATCCATTCGTTTTTCAAGTCTTTATATCTCTTTATATCTATACTTGCTCATTATTCTAGTTTCCCCAAATTTCTCGTTTATTTCCTTCCTCATGGGCTCAAATTTCGTTGAGTATTTCAGAGGTCGCTGAAAACATCCTGGTTAGCATTTGCCGTTTGGCTAAACTTGAAGGTAATTCTCCTAAGTTTCCTTTGTGGTTTTGTTGACTTTGCATTTTAAACCCACTGTTTAATTGAGTATTGAGTTTTTTTACTTTTTATCTTTTTTACTTTAAAAACAAAATAAAATATTCATATAATTATATTGTTGTATAGAAAGGTACATGCAAATATGTTTCTGAAATAAAGGTTGAAGAGTTTTTTCAATAATAAAGGATCATATTCAGGGTCAATAATAAACTTGTTAACTATGATTGACCAAATCAAAAAGTAGAATACAATCAAAGTTCTATGGGTATCATATCACAGTCTGTAAACATGGCTCTTCTAGATTACAGCAAAAATTTTGAGACACTCAATGGGATGTCATTTATTAGAGATGTTAATTTGCTGGGTTTAATAAAGTGATCAGCTTGAGGACATCGAAAGTATTATGAAGGGACAAAAAAGTAACAAAATTTGGATAAAATCAGTGATGACTGTTTTTAATGCATGTTTGAAGAAAGTTTAGCTCAGACATTTGTTTTTTATGAATGTATTCAATAACAAACAAGATCCTGTATTGGATAGTTCCGGTCAAGTCTGAGTGTTTGGCTTATATGTCAGGGTTGGCAAAAGTATACTGCTTTAATTGATTTAAGTCTCTCTTTTAACACATATCGTCCACTCTTTGACTGAATGGTTCCCATTTGCATGTTTATTAAAAAATATTTATATACAAATAATTTATATATCTATTTATGTGTAAAATCTTCTAACTGTTCGGATTGGTTGAATTCTACAGGATCTCTGATGAATGAAAACGAGCTGTGATTGGTTGTTTGACATGTAGGTCCATCATCATCATGGGCAGGCCTTGGCCAATGAAAGATGCCATGAATTCCAGACCTTCAGCCATCAGTCTGAAGGTCTGGCTACGGGAGACTAGTGGAGTGCTAACTTGCGCCGCATCTTCTCACACGAGTTTTACTCTGATCGGCCGTTGCACTTATAAATTCAATGGAATGGTGTGTGTGTGGTTATAATGCGCAATCCTGTAGAAAGAAATGTGACAACAGAGATATAAGATATAAATATAATGCCACAATCAACACTTTTCATTTAATTTCACATGCTCCGCCTATAAAGAAAACAAATGTGTGTATGTATCTGTTGTAATTCCAGTGAAAATTAATGTGTAAAAAAAAAACAATAAATGTGCAAATTCTATGAATTTATTAGCCAATAAGGCCAAAAGTGTTTTCTATTTGAATTGAGCCCCCTGTTTTCATGTGACTCAGTTGGCATGTTCTGCAAATCTCTGAGAACTAGGTTTGAGTGTGGTGTTCACAATAGCCAAAGCCACAGAATATGGCCCACTCTGAACTTCAGGCAGACCACAGACATTTGTTTTCCATGGCCTTCCCTGCTGGTCTGTGTCAGCTGGTATCATGCTGTTCTCTTCCTCTCTCTGTCATCCCTCTACCCATACCCATTATACTCTTACCCTTGACCTCTTCACTGCTCTAAAAGCCCCAAGTTCTCTTTTCACTGGCCTGAGGTCAGACCCGAGAGTGCTGGCCACAGTAACCACCCTCAAAGCAAAAGCACCATTTCCTCTTTACCAAACCACACCAACCTATACTAGTCTCGTGACGCAGCATTTAACGTAACACTTCCCGTCCAAGCCAGAGATGTTTTGTGGACAGAACCTCATACCCTACTGGCCATTAACGTCTCTGAAAATCGATGTTGTTGTATTAATTTTCAGAAGAGTGTTTGGCCTGGTTGTACTCACTGGTTTGGGTCAGTCGGCCTGACTGTGTTTTGTGGTTTGTAAGAAGCAGCAGTAGGTCTGCATGCATGCGGAAATGGAGGATGTGTTTAAAGATGCCCCCACGGCGCACTGTGGCTGCTTGGATAACAGATTTAATGTAATGGTTTGTGTAGGAGGCCTCTGGGCGACCGGCCCAAGCAGGGGAGACAATTAGACTGGCCCCCCATCGCAACATGATTTCCTGAGGGCAAGTGCAGAGCGTGAGTGACTGTGTGTATAAAATAGCTCATATAAACATGCATATGAGAGATACATATTGGGGTATAAAAGATAATGTAATAATGGACAAAGGTGCTGAATATGTAATTGCTGAAAGTGACCTTAAGTGTTCATGGGGGAGATTAGTTTGTCATCCCTCTGTCCCCTCTAGCCACAATCCCCTCATTGCAATATCCTGCAAAAAAAAGGAGGGGAGGGGGGAGGGGGGGGGGGGTGCAAAGGATAAAAGAAAAACAGGACGGATAAAGTTTCTCATTTCCCATTCTTGCAACATATTGCTTTTACATTCCCCTCTTCTGTTCCCATAGCTTTGAGAAGAGATGAACAAAGGGCTGTAGCTTAGAACCATACAGAGACAAACATGTAGCGGTAAGATGAGCATCGGCACAGGAAGGCCTGTTTATACATACCAATGGCACTGCATTTGATGTCAGAGGATGGATGAATTTGCTAAGAGAGATTCTATGAGAGAGTGAAAAAATACTCTGAAAGAAGCTGGATGCTGTGTAGCATATTGCGATATTACAGACATAAAAACATGTTAGAGGACTAACCTCTCCTCTTTTTAGATATGGAGCATTTTAGCTACACTCCTAAACAGACTCCTTTTAAGGATGTCATGCATCCTCACTGGACATATATTTTCTTTCTGTCTGTCAGAGTTCTTGTGTCTGCTGTGATCAGCTCAGTTTAAAATCAAATTTTTCATGAGATTTCAATTTAACTACTTTTTTTTTTAGTTTTTCATTAACTTTTAATGCAAATGCACAATGAAAAACACATGTGATGCGTATTACCGATAGACAGGACACATTTCACATTAACTTTTAATATTACTACAGGAGGAAGGTTTGCCTACCATTTGGTTTTGATGAGAAGGATATTTGTGAAATTGAATGCATGTGAGCTTGATCAACTGCTGAAAAAAAAAAATTAAGTTCTTGCTTAAACTGAATCCCATTAGATCCACTAGTGAGGCACTGAAATTTCAGAAATAAAAATATTTGGATAAATGGTAAAAAAAAGAAAGAAAAAAAAGTAGGACTGAATCATCAACCAAAATAGTTACATTTAAGGAGTGCTTCTCTGGAGATGCATTTTGACTGTTGTAACATCTATTTCATGCAAGCCAAGAGTAAACATGTCAGCAGTGTGAACACACTACACCACAACCAGAAATAATGCTAAATAAAGGAGTCTGACAGCAGCCAGTTCTCCACACTGATCTGATTTGATCATCATCAATCTGTCTGGAATAAAAACAGAACAAACGGAGACAGACTCAATCCAGATAAAACTGTGGCAATGTCTCCAAGACACTTCAAGAAACCTACCTGCAAAGCTACCTGGAAAACAATGCACAAGTGCACCTATGACAAAAGCTTTTTTAATGCATAGCGTGGTTACACAAAATGCTGATTTAATATAGTTGAGTTAATAGAAGTTAATTAATAGATTTATTTATGGCATCATTTTTGATGGCATTCTCACTGTGTGCCTAAAACTTTGCACAGTACTGTAGCTTTGGAGGTAGGTTTCTTTAAGTGTCTTGGAGACATTGCCATGTTTCATCTGGATTGATTCTGTCTCAGTTTGTTCTGTTTCTTCATGTTATTCCAGACAGACTGATGATGATCAGATCAGATCTCTGTGTGGAGCACTGGCTGTTGTCAGACTCCTTGTGCAAACAAAAATCTCACTGGATTATTAAAATTCATGGCAAAAATAATGTTTGGAAATGTAAACTGATATTTACTACTGACACACTACAGCAAAACATAGAAATAACTGACTTAAAACCATTTTTTGTTGGTGAAAATACTAGTGGCCTAAGACTTTTGCACAGTACATCTCCAGAGCTGCTTTGAGAATCAGCTCACCAGCTTCTCACAGTTTCATTTAAGAAAAACTACCTTCAAATACACACTGCAACTCAAAAAATGGAAAATGGAAAACACAGAATTTAGAAGTTCTTGGGACCCTGAATTCAAAGGTAGCTTAACTGTGAACAAACAAGATGCATTTACATCCCAAAGTCTAACAAACATGCAGAAATGTTCTTTCCCATTAAACATAAATTAGTATTGTGATCAAATTCAATATCAGAAGACATGCATGGATCACGATACTACAGAAGCTGAACCACACTTCCTGCCCTGTTCCCCCAAAGCCCACCCATCTCAGCTGGAATGGGGTCACCCTGCTAGCTTAGCTCCCCTCTCCCCCATCCTCCAGAAAGCTCTTTATCTTGTTAACACTACATTTATCTGACAAGACAAAAGGGAGTGAGTGACCCAGCCACCTTTAAAGATTAATAGAAAGGCATAAAAAGGAAAGGGAGTGATGGAGAAATACTGGGCCTTAACCAGGCTTTTCTTTTTAAAGAGTGAGATGGATGTGACAGTATTATTAATCAGAATGGGGGGAAGATAAGACCTCATTGCAGTTCCCTTACTTAGAGTCTTTAGGTAGCGCTTCTGCAAAGCAGGAACAGGTCAGAAAGGGTAAAACTAATTGGCTCTACCGGGTTTTGAATAACAATGAGCAAGGGCCCAATTATAAAATCACTCTGATTTTGACATCGGGGAAGGGGGGAGACAGTGCGAGACTAGATTTTTCTATAATGTGTGAGGAAAATGGAATATTAAATTGGAGACGGGGAGACGGAGGGAGAGTAATACTTTGGGAGGAGAATGGGAGCAGGAGACATCAGACCCTGTGCAGAGGGATGGAGAGAGAAAGAGCATGTGAGCACGCCTGCCGTCTCTCTGTCCCTCCAGTTCCCTCAAAGTAGGGCCATTAATGCAATTTATAAATCATTGGTGATATAAATTTGAATTGAGGGCTGGTGGAAAACAGTAGAGGTCTCTGAAGATAGCTTCAGCTCATTTGAAATTCCATTTACATTAAAGATTCACATAACACTGAAAGATTTGAAGGAAATCTTTTCTTTTTTATCTTCCCTTCATTCATTAGTAATGATTCCTTTTTCCTTTTTCACTACAGCACAAGGGTTTCCAAAATCAGCGTCTCTTTATAACAAATGCCTTCCACATTTTCAACTCTCTACTGTGTGTGTGTGTGTGTGTGTGTGTTACTTCCACATGGAGCGAGTTGAAGACCAGAAGTCAGCTGAAAGGGAATTTTTTACTGAAAACTAATATTCAAATGTGTTTGAATGCTCTTTTGTAATTAACACCCACTAATGATATCTTTCTAATTATGATCACTTAGGAAAATTTGTTGGTGCTGTTTCTTTATCTGTCACAAGCATTGCACTTGTTTGAGGTCTCTAATTAGCTAATTAATAGTGGCATTTTGATTGGAATATTGTTTGTTTTGCAGAGGTATGAGCCTGCTCTGTTTGTCTGCTTGAAGGCCGAGACGTCTTGTTGTATAATTCATGACATGCTCCGCCAACAAGACAGCATTGCCATTTAAATGATGAACACATTAGTGAAATGCTAACCCTCCCTGACTGCCTGCGGCAACTGAGAGATAGCAAAAGAGAAATAAATGAATTTCCCACTGATCATTACTTTACCTGTGATAATAGGGGGATGCGAGGTGGAAAGAGCGTGTCAAAGACTTTAATTGGTAAGTTATGTAAAGATTTGTTATAGGCAGGAGAGATCTTCTTTGGGCCAGTTCAAAAAGGGAAAACAATTACAGAACCCAGAATTTTGAACAGTATGTACATTATATGTTATTCAAAAGGTCATTAGTTGTTGTTGTTGTTTTTTTTTTTTTTTTTTTTAGTATAGATCTGTATATATCTGCTAAAGGTTATTATATATTTCTGCCCGCAGCAATATGTCTTAAAGCACCGTATCAGCGTTTGTATTGGCAGTAGCAAGGTCCTGTACTTGCTTCGCAGCAGCAGCCATCTACAGCAACAGCAATAATCAACAGCAGCAGCGTGGCAGATCTATTTGCCCAAGACCAAATGCATTAACATTGTCATATTGATTACCATGCTAAACTCTTCAGAGAGTTTCCACGATAGAAGTGCTGTTTATTTGAGCTTTCTATTCATAAATGTATCTTGAATAAATATATCTTGTTTTTCACAAAAATATTAAGCAGCACAACTATTTTCAACATTAATAGGAAATATTTATTGAGCACCAAATTATTTTTGAAGGATTGTGTGACACTGAAGACTGGCGTCATGATGCTGAAAATTCAGCTTTGCCATCACAAGAATAATAAACATCTCAAAATATATAAAATTGGAAAACAGTTACATGTCTTATGGCTTCTACTGTATCTTTTTGAAGTTTATATCAGGTATTTTGAACTGTACTCATATTTTTTACTTCTATCTAGCTTTTCTCTGGTCTCTACCATTCTTGCATATTCCTCAGTCGTTGTATTTCATTCACTATATACTGTTTTTCATCTATGTGTTTAGGAGATGTGTTTAGTTTATGCTGCTTGATTTCCAGCTTTTATGTTTTTTGTGTCAACATGAATGTGTGTGGTCTAAAGGCCTGCTTAACACTGCAGTCATTCATCTTCACACTTTACAAAATGCCTGAAAAACTTTACGAGGGTGATCCTTACTTGCTGAAACAGCACAGCGTGGACCCATGAATTAGTATTTTGTTTATAGACAGATGGCTGTAGTTGCTCAATTAAAATCAGTGTTGGTAATGTGATTGTTTGAAGAAGGTCGGCTTTGCACTGCTGCCATTACCATATCAAAATATCTGCTAATAATGCCAGTAATATTCAGTTTACAAGCAAGCACTCAATAATTCCACTCTGATGGATTAGTGAGATATTTTTACATCTTTATTTGTTCTTTGTCGAAAGCCAAACACATACTTGTTTTTTTTTGTTGTTGCCAATTTCAACTATATTCAGCTGCCAGATTCTGTCATGAACTGTTCCAAGACAAGAAGGAAGAGGATCCAAATGCAGTAGTTTACTGAAGGGGTAATCCATAAACATAATCCAAAGGCAGACAAAAGTTATACACAAATAGGCAATACAAAACAACGCACGTCCTGAGTTAGATGTGTTCCTAGGTCAACATATTTTGTTGACCCTGGAACAACATTTTACTCCAAAAATGTATTCTTGACCATATCCCTACACCTAAACCTAACCATAAGTAATCCCTAAAATCAGAGGAAATGATAGATGAATGACACTGATGTACAAGCACCAAACAGTGATTTTAAGCATAAACTGGTTCTTCAAATCTGATTGGTTAATCACAATGTTGTTCCAGGGACAACAAAGATGCTGTCCCAGGAACATGACTCACTTGGTTAAATCAGGTTCTGCACAAAACAACGACAGAGTAAGGGGCTGAGGAAAACTGAGTAATCCAGAAAACAGGCAGAATAACAAGACCAGGAAGATACAGGAAAACCAGGATACGCGTCTTAGAAATGCATTATGGGAATGAAGTCCTTGATAGAGTGGTGGAAGTCCGGTATGGAGTGCCCTCTAATGGAAAACCAGAGCACTCCAGCCAGTGATGGTGAGATGCAACTCCCTGCTCAGTATGCTAATGTTGGTCCAAATTTCCATAATTTAGACAGACATATTGGTATTTTAGTAAGAAAATTCTGGGCTGAGGTTAGGTCTCAGCAGGCAGCTTTTCTGATTCCTCTTTTATATGCAGCCATATTAACTTATTCATGAGAATTAATTACCGACAAAACCACATGATATGATATTTATACTTCTCTGCTAAAGTATATATGTTTTTTAAAAATTTTATGTGTTTGACTGTGGGCATGTTATTGGCTTTGTTCTCCATGCAAGCATATGCACTACTGTAATAAACAAAGCCATGAACGTGCAACACACTTAAGGGTAAGGAACTGCTATCATTACTCGTTTACTTATTTGCAGAGCACTGCATGCAGTGGAGAAATGAAGACCTTAGTACAATAACAAACCTGGTCCTGCCAAACTGGAGAAGTTTAGAATAGTGACTTCCAGTGATTTCATGTTTAATGTTGAAAAATAGTTGGGAATGTAACATTGCAGGTAATTACTGGATACTGCACCCAGGGACACATTAATTCACCAAATGCCACATGCATGTAAAGTCTGTGATTGGTTTCAATAGCTTTTTTTTTTCATCACAATGCATGTTTTAAAAGGAGTATTTTTACATTGCCCCACTAGGCATGGATTTACTAGTGCTTTGGGGGCCAGGCAAAATATAGGAATGTGGCCCTATACATTCACACACATTTACCTGGATCAACACTTTGGTTTTAGGTTCCTTTTTGTTGTGATGCTTGCTGCTGCACTATGGTGGCCCACAGCAAAGTTTCTAAATTTTTCATGTACATTATAATAGTTTTCTTTCATGTCTTAGACAACAAAATAGCTATTCATTTACAGTTAAGATCCAGGTTTTCACAAAAATAAAATACATTCTAAAATGATAAACCTCATAATTGAGCATTTAAACTTGTGCCTTTTTCTAAAAAAATAAATAATAATAATAATAAAAAAAAGTATAACCTAAGAGTCAGAAGTATAACCTAAAAATAGGGTTTTGTGGGTGGATTTTAGCATTGGTATGAACAAAAACTGCAGACTAGATTATTTAAACAGCAGAGCTGTTTACAAAATTATACACTGTCTTCAAGACAGTCATGTCAATTGAAACTGAACTGAAAATGCACATTCATTCTCTGATAATTCTTAATTTTAAAATGCCTTTAATTTTATTTCTTTCAATTACAAATTTAAATTAAACTGAAAAATAATGAAAAGGAAATTATACTTTTTTTGTTATATTTTTGTTGTCAGTAAAATACTCTCAAGTGTACATTAAAATCAAGTTAGTATTGTTTCTTGCCACAAGAAAAGTAATTTCAACTGGTTTGCAATCCAAACAACAACAGCAAAAGGAGAATGAGAAAAACATTGCTTATACTAATACTGTAACAAGTGGAAAAGTGATAAATGAAAAGTTCTCCAAGTCATCAGTGAAATTTGGGTAGTCTCATGATTTTGATGTAGTAATCATAATGATTTCAAAACGGCATGTGTTTTCAGCCTAGTTTGGACTTGGTGGGCTGAAAAAAAAAGTCTTGTTGCATCTAGTTTTACATGATATTCCATGATTTGATCATTTTATTGATAGCAGACTACAGATGACAGAAGATGATGGGGAGAAGAGCAGTAAATGATGCAAGCCAGATTTGACCTCATGTTTGGTCTCATAAGTAACGTAATTCAACGTGTCAGATCATGTGTGCTGATCCCTAGGCCACAGCTTAGATGCCACTAAATAAATGATGCCATTATCATTGATCTGAGACTAAGTTAGATTTACAGCACATCTGTTTGACTAGACATTACAGTCATTTCTAATCTAAAATTCAATTTTCTTTCTTTAAAAAAATAAATATAATAATAATTTTATGTATTCTAGGTGCCCAAATACTATTCCCCTTGCCACTGTCAATTAAATAGGATGCTTCTCATTCTGCTCTTGGATTGGCTTGTAAGTCTTTCACAGTCTAATGGCGAAACTCTCTTTTGATGCAACCCACACCTGCTCCTCCGGCCTAATTGAAAATGTGATTTGACAGTTTTCTTATGTTTGGCTTATGTTTTGTAGGTGTTTCATAAAAGGTTTTAGAGGTATTATAGCATTATTCATCAATCATGAATGTCTTCAGATAACGGGAGCGCACTATGCTTTCTTCCACTTAGTTTCTTTTTCCTCTCTCTCCAGGCCCACTTGGGAAAACTTTATTATGCTTTGGTCTGACAGAGAAATATACAGATAAAAGATAATTGCCTGGCTTGACTCCTGCATTGATATGAAAATGAGATCTAAATTATTCAGTATGGTTTAAAGGTTAGTTGAAAGTTATTTCTGAAGGGAAGCTATGAAAAAAAGAAAGCAGCTATGTTTGCTGTGCATGCTGTGTGCTGGTGTGAATGTATTTTTGTGTGAGATGCCCATGAACCAGGAGGTTAGACACATTTTAAAGGCTAATTTTTATTGGATGCAGCTTTACAGTCTACTGACAAAGTGAGGGTCTCCAGTGGGACTCGAATGAGAGCAAATAAATTATTTACAGGCAAATTAGGCCCGATGTCTCTGGAAACACTTTTAGCACAGGCTGGAACAGACCAGTGATTTTGCTTGTGTCGCTCTTTGACATGTTGACTCCTCTCTCGTATCATTCCCTGTAAAATGCCTGTTGTCTAATGAACACAGCACTGTGCATGAGATTGCAGGTGTGCTTTGGTTTTCAGCATGAGCGCAGAAGCTCAGGTTTGTATTGAGATGTGTAGGAGGCAGTAAAGAGAGATGATAGGCACTCCAGGGGGCCGGAGGAAATTACCTGCCTCATTGTTGTCTGCTCAGAAGATCCATGCTGTTAACAGTGGGGGGGAGCATCTAAACTGTTGCATGTTACCACGGTAACCTACAACCCAGCGCTTTGCTATGAAGAATTTGCACATGTACAATGTGGGATGATTTTAGCTCTTACAAGTCATACTTTTAACTCTTTTAGTGTGGCTGAGGAATAAATAAGCAGGTTCAGCACTTTCTGCCTTACAGATTGCCATATGTATATCTGTTTTAGTCTGTCTGTTGATAGACAACTTATATTTAATGCGATGGTGAGATCTCGTTTTTTTTTTTTCATTTGCATCTGGTGTTGTATTACATTTCTTGAGCTATTCCCATGAGAGTTAAACTAAGCTGCTTAACTGCATCACTGGAGAGTTGTCTATAATGTTTGCACAGGAAGCTGCTCTAATGGATTCAACTTGAGCTTCCCATTAATGCTCGTGTGTCTACAGACAGAAACATCAGTGGCATCAAACAGCGTAAAGGCCTATTTACAGCACCAGTCTACCTGATCTGTCTGTGCAGCCCATCTCTGCTTGCTTCAGATTTCATCTTTCCATCCCCCTGCAAAAGTTCAATAATTTATCCTTCCTCTCTACAAAGCACACTTGTTTTTATTTAGAATCCAGGTGAGCCTTGTATGCCATCTGACTCCCTAGAGTAGTACACCTGTTATGGGCTGATAGGATGTATTGATCACCTGCAGCTAATCATTCCATAGCGTGTCCCCCGGGAGCCGATGGAAACCGTTTCCCACTTCTTTTTTAATTAGTGCCAAGACCCCATGAGCACTAATCCATGAGTCTTGCTCTGATATTCGTCTGATGTATGCCGCTTTGATTTCCCTGACCCTACAAGGAGTGAAGAGATTGGAAGACGCTACTGGAATCTTAATGTTCAGTGCAAATCTCTGTGTAAGACTTCACAGCAAAGAGAGATATGAGAGATCAAAAAAGACTTGCACAACACATAGCAATGTTTTGTTATGCTTCAGTTGCTTTGTTTCTTTGAAAAGACCCATGAACTTAAAAGCTGACGAGTGTTCAATGGCTGCTACATCTAGTTTCAGTTTGCATTTTAAATTACAATGCAAAACTGCATAATGCAATGACTCATCATTCTGTTTAGCAGTCTAACATATGGAGGTGTTTATATATGTGAGAATACTAGCTATAAAAATACACTGTACATTTAATCTTAATTTCTCATGAGGCCAGGTAAGCAGTTTTTTTTATTTATTTTATCCTATTTTTTTCCCCATAATTGTGTAAGAATTAATAAGCATGTTGTTCATTGCTTCAAAGAAAGCATCTTCAGATATGAGCAGTACCCATATGGCTCATCATGTATTTACTTCTCAAGTCAATTAGAATGTCTGGTATTTAGGATGTGTTATTTAGATTAGAATTCATATGTTCTTTTAAATACTATCTCTACATGGTGTCGTAGTATTGTGTGTTCACAAACAGATTAACTTAAAATATCATGCATATGATATTCTGTTCGTTATTATGTAATAAAATAAACAAATGATTTTCATAAAACACTGTCAAATTTTTACTCTGACCTGTACGCTGATCTTGAACATATACATGTGGTTTTTAATGTGTTCATGCTGGACGTACTACGTGGAGAGTTTGTTTTCTGTAAGCTCTAAATACCTCAGAATATGAGAAAAATGTGAATTTGCTCAGTGATCAGCTGCTGTTGATTTAAAGGATCCCTCTCTCCTTTCATCCTCTCTGTGCTGGTCTGTAGATAAGAGCAACTTGATATGAGGGCTGAAGAGAGGTCACAGGGTCTGGATCCAGCCGTTTCATTTGCTCAGCCAAATCATAACAGTTTTGAAGCTAAACAAGCACATACAGTAGTTTTGCATAAGCGTTAATGTGTGTCAGCCTGGTCATGGCTTCAAAATGATGCCTGACACGCTGATGTGAAGTGCTTATGTAAATTAGGCGTATGTATGCTCTCATTAGTAATCATACATATTTGTAAGTAAAGTGTGGTTCTAGCACTCATTTTAATATGTTCACATAAAAATAGTCAAAAAGTGCATGGAACATATTCAGTATAAACATTTGGAAATGTTTACAAATCCTTTTAGGTTGATAGAATATAACATTCAAGGCATTTGTAGGTTGATTTTATTGTATTTAATGAATGAGCTTAATTAAAAAAATATCTATAATGTCAGGATTCTGGACTGTTTCTTTGTCGTGTTTTGCCCCTGTTTCTGTTCCTGTTTTTCCTTATTTGGTCAAGTTCCTGTCCTCGTTTAGTTTGATTTTGATTCCTGACACCTGTGTTTAGTAATTACCCCTTGTATTTAAGTTCCTGTTTGTTCAGCCTTCCTTGGTCGGTTCTGTTTGTTGGATGTTGTGAAGTTCCCCTGTAATTTCAAGGATTAAAGACTATTTATGTACTCCAAGTTTTCTCTTTCCACCTTCCTCCCAGCACAAATCATGACAGAAGAACAGACCACATACAGTTACCTCTGTGTTCCCTCCGTTTTTTAAAGTGAAGTGAAGTGACATTCAGCCAAGTATGGTGACCCATACTCAGAATTTGTGCTCTGCATTTAACCCATCCGAAATGCACACACACAGAGCAGTGAGCACACACACACACACACTGTGAGCACACACCCGGAGCAGTGGGCAGCCATTTATGCTGCGGCGCCCGGGGAGCAGTTGGGGGTTCGATGCCTTGCTCAAGGGCACCTAAGTCGTGGTATTGAAGGTGGAGAGAGAACTGTACATGCACTCCCCCCACCCACAATTCCGTCCGGCCTGAGACTAGAACCCACAACCCTTCGATTGGGAGTCCAACCCTCTAACCATTAGGCCACAACTTCCCAAAAACTTTTTTTACTGTAGTGTCCCGTTGTTTCTATGGATCCCCTCCTTCACCTCAAAATTCCTCCTCCTCCTGCTGTAGCAGGGGGATCACTCACTACAGGACCATACCAGACTGTTTCTGAACCTTGCCATACTTATCAGCTACTTGGATGACAAGCTCTGTGCATTTTATGCTTTTGTGCAGAGCACAGTCGTCTGAAGATGGTTCTTGAGTGGAAATGGATCGCCATTCTGCCC
The DNA here is from genome assembly GCF_003368295.1 of Carassius auratus. Lineage (NCBI taxonomy): Eukaryota > Metazoa > Chordata > Actinopteri > Cypriniformes > Cyprinidae > Carassius > Carassius auratus. The sequence continues at coordinate 171,775 of NW_020525603.1, read as the reverse complement.
TGTGGATGATCTCGGCAGATCCATTCCAGACCCATTGCCCAGCCATCCATCTCCCAGCCATCGCATCAGCCAGAGCCCACCGCTGACAGAGAGCCAAAGCCTGCTGTGACTGACAAGCCAGCGACAGAGCTGAGGATTGTCATTGAGCCGGAGGCTGTGATGTCTGTCCAGCCTGCCACGAGGGAGAAAGCCTGCCGCCGGTGTGAGCATGGAGAAGAGCTCTGCCCCCTACACCATGGCTGAGGTTGAGCTGAATATGGCGCTGCGAAAGTGCCAAAATAAGGAAGAGAGGCCTCCAGTTCCTGAATCCAGTCTAGAGTGCCCCCCAGTGCCCACTCCTTCAGAGCACCATTCTGTTCTCATGTTCAGGCTAGAGGGGGCACCCAATCCAGGGTTTAGCCCTGAATGCCTGGAGGCTCACAAATTCCATCCCTCGCTCATGCCTTGTCTACCGTTAATATCTGGCAGCTCCTCTGCTCGACTTCATCCTGCACTGCTGGACCTCACTCCTCAGGCTTTGCCTCAGCCCTTCGTTCCTTTGGCTCCTTTTCGTCACCTCCTCCGTACTCTGTCTCTCCAGCTTCACCATGGCTTCCCGGATCCACTCCACCTTGGATCTCTGGATCCTCCTTTTCACCCTGGCTCATCGGCTTTCCGTTTGCCTTTTTGGCACCTCCACCACCTGCTCCGCTGCCATTGGTTGGCCCCTGGAGTCGGTGACCATGGCTCCTCCCTCCATCAGCTCCACCATGGGTCGACATTATGGCTGTCCTGGCTCCTCCCTCCACTGTCTTCTCCCTGGACTCGGTCTTCTGCCCCCTTCCCGGGTGTCAGTCATCCTCCCAGAACCACCTCCTTAGTTCCCATCCCCACCCCGTGGTTCTACAGTGTGAGGATACACCTTCTGGGAGGGGAATGATATGTCAGGATTATATATGTATGTGTTCTGTCTGTGTTTGCCCCGGTTTCTGTTCCTGTTTTTCCTTTTTTCATGTAGTTTTATGATTCCTGACACCTGTGTTTTAGTGATGATCCCTTTAAGTTCCTGTTTGTTCAGTCTTCCTTTTGTCAGATCTACTTGTTGGATGTTGTGGAATTCCCCTGTCGTTCCAAGGATTAAAGTCTGTTTATGTACTCCATGGTCTTATCGTTCTGTGCTCCTCTCAGCACAAATTGTGACATAAGTTTGCAGTGTATGTTTCACTGTACAAATATCTTTACTTATATATATATATATATATATATATATATATGTAGCATTTTAGTTTTTGTTGTTGGTTTGGTGTTAGGAGTTCAAAAATATCAACACAAAATTATAGTTGGAAATATTTGTTAAAGAAATGTGAAAGTCAGATTTTTACATTTCTAAAGCAATACATCTGTAAATAACATTCTAATTGCTGTCAATAAATGAGTATCCAGACATGTGTAAATGTTACATATGCATACTTGTGACTATTAATGAGACTACCAGAGATTAGCTGCCAGGGAAAACATTCAAACATACAGTTTAACAATCATATTTGAGTGCAGAATGCTGTTAGCGATTAATCAGATGGTGCTTTCACATCTATAGTTCGGTTCATTTGGTCCGAACCAAGGGCAAACAATTATACATTGTAGCATTTTTCAGCTTTTTTGGTTCCTTTTCACACCACACTGATTGCTTTGGTCTGAACCAGTTGAAACGAACCAAAATGCAGTCACATGACAACATCCACATCACTCATTGGCCATTACGTATTCACTAAACTGCTTTTCGATTGGTCAGAATTTATGCGTGGGAATATTGCACGTGCTGGTTTTGTCCCTGGCCATAATCTAGTACATTGTTTGTATACACCACAATATGCAAACAATACATTTCTATAATGAAGCGCGGATGCGGCTTGAAAACAACGTTCTAATGCACTGCAAACGGTGAGCAGGAATCGCTCGTAACTTCAAGCGGAGGAAGCATTAATTCTTCTTAACTCTGACATGCTCATTTTCATCTGACCAAATTTCTATGAAGCTCTGCACCTCCTCACTACTCCAAATTTGTCCACGAGCTGCCATGCTAAAGTGCAAACTGTCAACGTTTCCTCATCCCAGAATGCACAGCTGGTTTGGTCCAAAAATGATCAGTACTTTTTGCAGTCGGGTCTGTTCGAGGTCAGATCACGTTCTCACCAAAAACGAAGTGCTCCAGATTTCATTTGAAAGCGTACCAAGACCACCTCTTCAAGCAGGTCTCGGTACGCTTGTTTGGTCCACTTTTGGTGCGCACCCGAGTGCGATTGCTGCTTTCACACCTGTCCAAACGAACCGCACCAAACAGGGAAACAAACTATGGTACGATTCAACCGTACTAAATGAGGCAGGTGTGAAAGCACCCTGAATCAAGTCTTTCAGTAAGCAGTGTAATAAAATGTCATAACAAATGGAGGAAATTAAAGCCACCTTTAAACTATCTTGTAACTATACTTGTTTCATATGTGATAAAAGGACATTATGCCTATTGGTTGTGTTGATAAACTGCCAATACAGCCAATTAAAAAAAACTGTTCCAACAACCCACTGCCTACTTTTCTCAAGATAAAACACAATATACTGACTAACAGCTCAGCATGTTTGTCCTCCCCACAGAAGACGTCCCCAGAGCCTCACTAAAGTCCATTTCCTTTTACTACATGCATTTATTTGGCACCAGAGATTGAGCTATTGGACAGGGTGCTGAGTGTCCACCCAAAGAGAGTAATGTCTCCCTCTTGCCACCGGAGCTTAATGCCTGCTCAGTGTCTCAGAGGCCCAGACGCTCCTATTGAGTGCTTTTATCGTAGCTTGGCTCTCCTCGTTTGAAACAATATAGGCTGACTGCCGCTATTGATTTTACTGGATTGTACTGTGGTAAGCTTTCCACTGAGTCTGTCTGCTATATTAAGCAATCATTCATCCTGCTGATGGCGAAACTTCCTCCTGAGGCAGCGTGCAGGCCTCTAATAGCCCTAGTATTACTCATGTTAATTGATTGGGTGGAAGTGAGGGGTTGAGGAGGAGAGAAATTATGGCCCTTTTGAGAAGAAATCAACACAAGTGGCAGTAATTAGCGAGGAGAGAAACTAGCTGTAATTGAAAAAACCTCAGTCATTGACTGTTCTTAACAGCAGCCCAAAGGAGCGCACGGGAACGAGTATAATCGAATGCTCTGTGACTATAGAATTCTCTTTGGCAGAAGATTCACATCAGATGGTGAAGAAATGAAGATATGTGTGTTTGAACTTGGGATGCATTTGGTAGTGTTCGTCCTTGGCAAGCCTGTGTTGTTAAACTCCCCACGCTGAAGACTTTGGAAACACACCCTGTTAAGTAGGTCTGGCTAGCAGCGTTCAAACTTTTAGATGTGGGTTGATTTTCAAATCATTTCCTCATAGTCTCTCTAAAGCCAAGTCTCCATACATCACCTCAGTTTGGGGGAGAGGGCACATCTGGGCCACATAAAGCTTGCTGCAGTCATGCATCTTTAGATATACAAGCCTCTTGTATTACTGTTGATTGGGATGCACATGGTGGCTGCTCTTTTGCCAGAGTCGAGTGAGAAAGAGTTTTCAGCCATTTGGGAAAAGAGAAATGGCTAAACCATCTGGCAACTGACTCCACATTCTCATCCAAATCAAAGGATGTTTTTGTGCATGTCTGTCGTTCCTTTTTCGAAATGTTCTGTGAACCTCTGATAAATAGTCCGTTCATTAAAAACCAAGGAGTTCATGTGTGTTGTCCCTTTCGCTGTCATCTAGATGATAAACTGCCCTGTTGAACATTATACTTCAACAAATATGATAACATCATGATGGCATAAAATACAAGCAATTTACTAGTCTTCACGGAACATCATCTCCCCACAACTTCTCCAGCTTGGTTTGTCTCAGATCCCAGAACCACAGACCGCTTAAACTCTTGACACACAATATCCTCTAAGTGACTACACATTAACAACACAGGTCTAAGGGAGCGGGGCTTCTGGCTGAGCTTGAATGAAGTTTATGATGTATGTTTTATTTGTGGGTCTTGCTGAAATTTGGTTTGAGTCTAGTGGAAAATCCCATGTACATCCATTTCCCGTCCTCCATGAAAACTTAGATGCAGGGCAGCGTTTTAATTTGCTAATGGAGCATTATCTTTGTTGCGCTGTGTTGTGATTCATTATGCCTTGTTGTTTAGGGTTAGTGTTTTAATTCATTTCTTCATTTTTAGTTTCAGAGGTGCAGGCTGGGTTGCAGTAGTAAGTGGCTCTAGTAGTGTCTATTATAATTTGTAGCCTTGTGCAAGGACAACGCTGCGCGATCTGTCCAACAGAAGCCTTGCGGAGGCCATAACTACAGCCCATAAAGGGCTTCAGAGGTGAGCCAATGTCTGTCAGGTTAATCGTTCCCCTTACCGTTGATCCTTTTTTTTCATTATAACAAATTTATTTGTGCTTATATTTGCAGTAGCATTGTTTTGCCTTTAACAACAGATAATATATATGGTCACGGAGATCTTTTTCATAATGTTTTCTATATTATCATTTATCCAGGAATATATTGACATAGCAGCCATGAATGGTAAGGCTCGCTAATTGCCTGTTAGATGATTAATAAGCTTATAGAGATGCTAATGAACAGAGCACTCAGTGTTTCAGAGGTGCTCTGGCAGTGTGTGTGTGTGTTTTGGCAGCTTAATTAGGGAGATAATTACACACTTGTTGATGCTGCTCTCCAAGCAAATGCCATCAGCCATTTAAATATATTAAGTTGAATTACAGCTATGTGGACTAATCAAGGTGAAGCTTGAGCACTTGGATTGTCTCAGAGGGAAATACAGAGGACCTTTAGAGTGACAGTTCAGATGATTGCTGTAGTGTGAGCTTTCCCTTGATGGAAAGATCAGCACAATTAGATATTTAAATATTACATTTTGAGCTGCAATGCAATTTATGTAATGCATGTATATACATTATGCACACTGATGGTCCATTACATTATGACCACCTCATAGCCGAAAGCATTGGGCATGCTTGGCAACCGAGATTATAGAGATTGAACCATTGATGATTGGAAGAAAGTGGCCTGGTCTGACGAATCAAGACTCTTGGTGCAACACGTTGATGGCTGAGCGCGATGGTGTTGTTATGATTCATTTGATTTAACCTGATGGCATGTTTGCTTGATTATTAGGGCTTTGAGTCTGGATGAGCAGTGTAGCCAAGTTGTAAACATATGAGTTTGTGATCGAAAGGACCAGGTGTGAACCCTGTAAGGGTCACTCCATCACCACTGTGTATTTGTGTAAGACACTTAAGGTTGTTACTTAAGTATGCAAGTCACAATAGATAAAAATGTCAGTTCAGCTGCAAAGCACATGAAAGGATCTGTTTTAAATGGAACAGTGAGCACTAAAATCTCATTGACCACATTTATCTGCTCACTTACATTCTAAGAAGTGGAAAGAACTTAGTGAAATAATAATACAAAAAAAATTCTCAACACTTTTCTTTCTTTCTTCTGCCTTTGCACACTCTCTCTCTCTTTCTCCCTCTCTGTGTGTCTACAGCTCTCCTCCTCCATTTCTAAATTGGCAGTATCTTGCTGATGTAGCTTTTAATGCTTTAGAGCCAGTCGCTGCTTTTGGCAAGTCTTTGGTTTCTTATCTTAACTCATTAATTCAAGAGTTGTTTGGAGTTTGCAGAATGCTGGCTATAAAATATTAACTTCAACAAATCTTCTAAGGCTTGTTCAAAAACATAATAGGCAGACCAATTAAGAGAGTGGCCTGCAGTCAGAGTTTTACAGCTCATTGATGTGGATGGAGAGCGCAAGTGCCACTAGCTCTACACAGTTAAAACAGCTTTAAAAATAACATATTTTATATAGGAAGTGCTTTTTTTTACCTTTAGTGTAAATTCCTTGTTAAAGTAATTCAGAGCAGCATTAGAATCTCCCTGTATTCCGTTGAAACAGTACTTTTTTTTTTTTTTAGTTTGTTAGCTGCTACCCCATTTATTTCTTCAGAAAGCTGAATGTTAGGCTGTTGGTTGTGTCTGGAGGGACAGATCTCCACCGCTCCCACATCACTGTAACTCTTCCAGTTTCACACACCTCATGGGCTCAGAAGACATATGTGTTCTAGCTCAGTTTGGAGAAATATCAAGCTGTTATTCAACACTATTTCTTCAGCAATAGACCGATAGCAAGATTACAGTGCTCTTGACATTTGAAAACCCTTTTGTCATACTGCCTTTGGGAGCAATATATTGCCTAAGCTAAGTTAGGGCAATGTATTAAACATATTTTGAGTTATAAACCAGGAATTTGCTTAAAAATAGTGCAGGCATATTTATTCCACTTTAGCGTAGAATATAACTTTTTATCACTGTGACCAAACCAAAGGGAATATTTCCCCTAGCTCAGGTCCCTGCTTTCTGCATTTATAAAGACAGAATTACATTTAAGCAAGACTCTTTTAATATTCATTTGACGGATGTGTGCGCTAGAGTTGCCAAATTAGCTTATTGCCCTTTGAGCTAATGTTTGGAAAGGTTTTTGTAATTTTTATTACCTCTCATTAGGGAGCAACAAAATCACCCCCTTAATCAAACTCACTTTGTATCTCAACTAATGTGCTGAGTGCACAACACATTCATATCCTGGCCCTCTCAGCAGAGTCTCATAAAAGTTACTCATTTGTGAAGCACCTTAAAACATTGCAAAATGACCTTTTTAGGACTGCTGATGCTTTGTGAAACATAAAACAGGCTGTCGCCTTTAATGAATAACTCTTACACTAACGTGACACAGAGCACAGCGTTGCTAAATTGCATAAACATTATAACCGCTCATAAAACTCAACGAGTCCTATCTTGTTTACCACAGTTTGGTTGCAGTGTTTGCCTAATTTAATGTTACATGTCATTTCTTCCCCCTTTAATAATTATCATCTGGCTGCTGAAAATGAAAGTAGCACATCAGTGGTCCAATCTGCAAGACAAATAGAAAACGGATGCCTGCATTATTTGGTAAAGCTCAGTAAAGAGCCTTTGGATTAGACGTAAAGATAACGCTGCTGAGCACATGCCCCTGGCACTCTGATCACAGGCTTTAAGATGAAGTGATTGGTATCATTTTTAATCTTAATTACAGCGAGGAGGACAGAGGGGAGATCAGTTTGGTCTGACATTTGCACACTTCTGTAATTATAGATCAATCTGGCTGAGGAGTTGAGTAATCAATAAACACTTATAACTCTAGGGAGGATGTGTGTCTGAGTGCTGTAATACAGGATCAGATGAAGAGCTAATCTGAGATAGCGGGACAGACTGTAAGGCTGACCTCAGATCAGTGTGTGTGCAATGACCTCTTAGAGTCAGACAAAACACTTTAATATTCCTGTCATTCAAATCATTTCCTTTTTTCTGTCATTCGGACGGGTCATAGTAGTCAAATTTGCTGGATGAATCTCTCCTATTATATATTTTCTGGGTTGATCAGAGACAAGAACAAAGACCTGAGCTAAGAAAACCTTTATTCTGGGCTGGTTTCCAGGCTTGCTACCATTGAGATGTCTAATACATTCTGATGTCAAGCTTACAGTATATTGTCAAATAAAGAAAAATGCTTTCAGACCTGTTTGGGAACATACTGTGAGGCATACTGGAAAGGAGGTATTTGAGCCGTTTCAAAGAAATAAAGATAAATGACTGTTGGTAGTCTGACTTTTACTCTACAAAGCATTGCGGGAGAAACCGTCACACCTCACTGTGTTTCAAAACTTTTCAGTATGCATTTTCAGAAGGGATGGATGTATGGATAGATATATATTATGTTGTCCTAAAGACAACTGTCTAACGATTTGTGTAGTGAAGTCATACACGTACACAATGAAATAGACTGCTCATTTTCCCCCAATGTTCCTGAAGGTAAAGTAAACAGCTTGGATGGATTCAGATAAATAGCACCAGAAAATGCATGAAGTGATAAACAAAGTGCCAGCATTATACAGTGTTATGAATATATAATGTCTTTATAAGCTAACAGATGAGTGCCTGGGGAGGCAATAAATGACTTGGCAACCTGTGATATTTATGCATGAAATTCCTGTTACATTATGAATGCATATATTTAGATGTGGCATCACAGTGACAGGTTCAATGTAACTGAGTGTACACATGATTCTGCCCTTCTTTCTCAACCTACACACTGACATTTGCCCCGTATATTAGTTTGCGGAAAGTTACATTGGCTTAACACATTTGAATGGCAGGAACATGTGTTTGTTCACCTCTCAGAAGAACTTCTGCCTCTAATTTCCTGTATCAACATGCAGCCAGTAAATGTGTGCCTACACAATCAACGAAAACAGCTTGATGAGAGTGCCACTCCACTGCATCAACCAGGCCAGATCTTAATCACTCTTCTCTCAGAAGCGTTAAAGAGCTCTATCAGTGTTGATCTGTTGCCACTGCAAAAGTGATCTGAGAATTGTAGAGTGTGAATCACACTAAATGTTGATAGTCCTCAGGTCATTTATAGCACGGCAGATTGTGTTGCTGTGGTGGGTGAGAATCACATGAACTGAGTTCTTCATTCTAATACACTAATACAGAAGTATAGGAGTGAAGAGAACCTGTCTCTAAACCGGTTTCTCTGAAAAAGTCCATGTGGTCCAAAACAACTCTTGTCCCTCATTGTATGAAACATTTTTCAGAATATATTAATTGTGTTCTACAGAAAATATCAATCATACAGGAACCATAGTTGTACGACATGAGTGAATGAGTCAATGACACAATTTACACAAAGGGTGCATGATCACTTTAAATGTCCTAATTCGCTTGATGGTGATGGTCTTCTTTCTTTCTTTCTTTCTTTCTTTCTTTCTTTCTTTCTTTCTTTCTTTCTTTCTTTAAGCACAGATTTGACATTTCATTTAACCAGGAGAGGAACAAGAGAGAGTGATATCAACCCCCTCAGCATCTGTTGTTGTTGATTCTTGTTGTGCCAACATCTCATATATGATCATTAGAGAACTTTATGTGAAGCTGTAAGATCATGACTGCAGAACTTCACAATCCGTCTGAAAGAAAAAATGAAATAAAGCTATGCAATCTGAACAACAAAGCATGAAACAGGCATAGATTCTGTCAGCTGTCATGTTTATTTTTACAAATGTAAGCATTGAGGGCCAAAATTAACAATTTAAAAATACATGTAGATTCTATATAATGGATCTAATATTTTCTGTACATATTCAAACTCTCCACTTTCCATTGAAAACACTGTCTATTTGAAAATATTTTAAAAACCCGACAGCAGCAAATTTTCGATTGATAGCAGATCCATTATAAAAAAGACCATTAGAGGACACTAACGCCTGTTATGGCTAGTATGAATAAACAGCACATGTCTCATTATGCATCTGTGGTACTCCAGTACACACTGGATTACTTTAGTAATTAATCAACCAATTACCAAGATGTGATAATTATAAGGACAAATAACCAGCGATGTCAAAACAACAACGGACTAAACAGGTTGTGGCTTGTCCTAAAGTAAAATAACATTTAGGGTTATTTTTTAGGGTGTTACCAATATTTCATTCATTTATTTGTTTTACATTCACAATAGCGCAAAGAACTTGGGTTTTCCTAAGCAATATACTAATTATGTACTGTATGCAACATTTGTTCTTCTATGGTAAAGGTTAAATAGTTAAAAAGCATTTTATTTCTACTTTTACAGTGAGTTCTGTGCACATGTAAGTGCAGATTTGTCACACTCCAAAACATAATGAGCTATCTTTCCCGGCAGAATGAGATAGATACAGTGAGAATAAGAAAAGTGAAGCTCTTGGTCCATCCTGGTAATACATGACTCAAATAGTCACTGATCTGTCTCTCACCTTCTTTTTTCTTCTCTTGTTGGCCTCCTGTAGAGAACTCAGACAGTGATGACATAAGAGAAAAGGTGCTGCAGGATGGAAGCAGACAAAAACCAGAACAAGAGACAAAACCTGGTTTGACTTGAAAAAACAAAAACAATTGTGATGCATCTCCAAGCAGCATAGTAGTGGCACTATTGAAAGAATCAGTGTTTTTGAACAAATTGTTTGAGTGAATAATTCAATGACTCGCACATAATGACAGTCATTTGTTTTGTTCCTGAATTAATCACTTTTTGAATGAATCAATTCAATGATTCACTCATAAGAGAACTCACCCTAACCCTAACCAGCAGAGAGAGTCACATAAAATCCTCACTACTAATGCTAATGCTATCTACGGAGCCCCGCACATGACATGCAAGAAAAAATAAATAAATTTTGCGTACAATTTACTAATTCTTTCCTTCAATTTACTATAACGTGCACACGATTACTATTGCGTTCCCTTGATTTACTATTACGATTTAGCAAATCGAAGGAACGCAATAGTAAATCATGCGCATTATTTATAAATTTAGTGAAAATCATGGACACGATTTAGCCTACTATTTTTTTCCTGCATGTCATGTGCGGGGCTCCGTACATATAGTTAGTTAGAAAGGTGCTGAATTTATCTGAAATACAATCACTCCTCAAGTCAGAATCCATGTACTTTTTGATAATACCAGGCACCAGAGAAGCTGTTGACACACATACATATTCTCTGCTAGTGATAAGGATAGCGGTGTGTCTGCAGCTGGCTCAGTGGGTGAGTGTGGAGTTGGTGGGATTAGGGGGGATTAAGTGTGGATGGAGTGAGTGGAGGGCTGCTGGGATAATTCTGGATTAAAGAGATTAGGCTACAGCAGCAGGATGGAGCTCACAGCTGAGGCCCCTGCAGGTGTGGATGTCAACCCTAGGGAGAGACAACCACTCTGGGCTACAATCCTTGATTCATCCTACACTCGCTCCAAGATAGAAACTGGGCCCCCTTGCTGCTAGTCTAAAACAAATTTCATCATGGAGCAGTTGCAAGCTCGTTTCAATCTTACTCTTTCTCTCTTCTATTCTGTATTGTAACATTCTCTTTCATGCTTTTACATCAGCTCCGCAAGTCAGTGCTCATTTGTAAAACCCAAAGGCAGACAAGAGCGAACATGAAATAAGCACCTTTATTGAGGCTTAGAGACATGACATTATATTAAAATGTTAGGAATATGTGTGCATGAGATGGTCCTAATTATTATATGATTATCATTATGAACGATGTGATTTTAGGTCATTAGTGAGGGGTGAATTTGCAAGCACGTTTCACCCTGAGGAATTAACTAAAAGCCAAATGCAAGATTTTTTTACTGCAGTTTTTCTACTGAGAAGTTTAGTGACATATCCTTTACCCAACCAGAATTTAATTTTCATTCTTTTAAACAAAACACAGTGGCCACTAGTCACCTCATCAAGTGTATGATGTAATATAATTGTAAGTGTGTATACAATAATTAAGGACTAAAACTACCCCAATGAGTGTGCATGCTTGATGATCTAACAACTTGTCCTCATATAGCAGTTTACAATAAAAACACACACAATGGCTTCATCTTTGAGGTCTGACTGTGTGTAATTTATATTGTAGAACAAAATGTGAAAGTAATATTGACTACAGATCTTATTTTACTCAAAAAATGGCCTACAAATTGACATCATGACTGAACAGCTCTATAAAAATCTCTTCTAATGACAGTATTAATTGTAATATATTGTATGTTATAAAAGGCTTCTTGAGTGTATAACTTATGAACTGTAACTTTTGGTCTTATTTTTAGCATCACCTGACTCATTCTGACATTGTGCCAAACCAAGCGACACTGTCAGTGTAGACCGATGTCTTCCGATGGATTAGCATCTGAAATGGAATCACATTTTTTATTATTTTTTTTTAAAATTTAAAATAACATTCAGCATCATCACAACATCTCCGAAACGCTGTTCTGTTGTGCTGTTTATTTTCCTGTCTTGGATGTCTGCACCATTGTTGATCTACAAGAAAGAAGATGTGGTTGTGAGAGTCATCATGTCGGCAGAAATAATGAGGCTATCAAAACCAGTTCCCCTTTTGAAAGCGTCTTACATTAACCACAAATGCACACACATGCACACACTCTTTTCTCGCACACCTATCTTGGTCAATGTAACAAAAACATTCTCACTTGCTAGTCTCATCTTGCTTCGCTTTCTCACAAATGATCATCTTGTCATAGACCGTGGTACAGCCACAAGCTTATTTTTAAGGTTGTTTTTCTTCTCCAGAGTTGTGTGCAAGAGTGCTTGTGTGAAGGTTATCTCACAGGTTCAGCTGTGGTTTGGTGCAATGATCTATAAGTGCTGAGTGAGCAAGAGAAACGTTTGCTCTTGTGAAACCTCACAGACCAGAAACCACACGCTGTCTCCATTGCAAGCTTTTTTTCTCTGCTGTGCATTTTTGCAACGTTCAAATTCACACTTTACCACACTTAACTCATAACTCTAATCGCCCATAACTCATCTAACCCATAAGTCCTTTTATGCTGAACTCAACACACACATAACTCACTCGATGGCTCAGTTATGGGTGGCAACAATCATAAACATGTTTAGCAGCTTGATGTATAAACTGTGATGGTTGTGATGTAATTATGCAGTTAGTTTTCTTTTCACTCCATCACACCAGCTGCTTGAATTATTGATGTTCTTTCTTAAAAGCTGCAGTCTGCATGTGTTGTTGAAATTGTTATGAGTTCTCTTTTCCCTTTCATGTCTTTCCCGCTGTCTTTGTTGCCTTTGACTTGTCCATACAAAATGATCTGCTGCTCTGTGTTGTCATGGCAACTGAGGGCATCTACACCGTGTATTTTCTCTCATGGTGCATTATCAGTTTAAGATTGTATTTCTATTACAATCTAAGATTGCATTTTTCAGTCTTAAATTTTTCAGTTGACAGTTAAAATAAATGATTTTCCTCTCTTTCAGGTTTTACAGTGTGGGTGATATCCAGGAGCTGTGCACCTCTCTCTGTGTAGGTGTAGGTGACAAATTGGATTTAGCACATATTGCCACCACTGTCATTGCTTTTGATGCATGTCAATGTATTGAGGGATGTCGGAAGAGTGTGGAAGCTAAAAATACCCATTCTGTGCCCTACATGGCACCTCTTTGCTTTGTCTGTTTGCTTGGGAGGTCGTTCTACTCATACTAGTCCATAAGACACATGCATGCATACACCTCATATAAACACAGTCTCTCACGCTTTCACACATCTTATCGTCGTCTGAGGTTTGGTGAACACACTCTCTCAGGCGTTTCACCTCGGGCAGTTAAACCCACACCGGCATGGGTAAAGTTCACACGCGATCTACTGAGCGAAAGAAACAAAAGACGGAGAACAACACAGAGAAAAGTAAAAAGGAAAGGGGAGGAAGATAGGTCACGACCACACATTAACAGGCACGCTACTATAGTGAGTAAAAGAGAAGTGGATTGAAGTGTGTGTGTGTTTGTGTGTGTGTGTGTGTGTGTGTGTGTGGAGTGTTACTCTATTGGAAGGTGAAGGCAGCACTGTGGTGTGATAATGACTTATGTACATGTATGAAGTCAATCAACAGTTCCTCACTATTTAGAATAGTTAAAGGTCTGCCAACTACTGATATACCTCATCCTCCCTCAAAGGAAAAAAAACTTCAACAGAATTCAAACAGAAAAGTTCTCTTGGAACTGCAGAATGAGGTGATGATGGTGTTTTTTTGTTTCTTCTTTTTTCTGTGTGACATTATGTGGGCGTGCCCTATTTTTGCACACTTTTGTTTTCCTGTGTGGTAGAAAATAGTTCAGATTTATATTGTGATATGGTGCATGAGTAAAAGAGAAACACAGACACAATGCATGCAAAGTTCATGCAAAAATATATAATGCCATTATATATAGGGCCCTATAATACACCCGGTGCAATGCGACACAAGGCGCAGCGCAAGTGTGTTTGCTAGTTTCAATCCGGCGCCATTCGCATTTTCCCATCCAGCGTTTAATTAGCAAATGCATTTGCGCTCATTTGTGTGCGCATGGGCATGCTGGTCTAAAAAAGAGCCGTGTTCAGTCACATTGCTGGCGCATTGCTATTTTAAGGAGCTGAAAATAGACTGCACCATAGACCAACTCAAACCTGGTCTTAAGACTGGTACAATGTTTTTTCTGTTTTATTTAAAGAGCGTACAAGCTGCTTATTAAACACAGGGATGCAAAGCAGCACACAAACATGCCGAATGTTAAAAATTAAAGGATTGCAATGTTAAAGATTTTTTTGTAGTAGGCTATATATATATATATATAAAATAAATGCCTACATGTCATAATGGATAGTCGTTGCATGTATCAGAATCAGGCTATGTATTTGCTCGCACATGGGCAGCACCGTTTCATCTTGGAGACGCTGTCTTTGCACTTGCCAAATTCCACCATGTAAATAGCAAATCCATCATGGCACGAGCGCAAATGGCTCTTAAAGGGAATGGAAGATGATACTCTGATTGGTTTATTGCATGTTACACCCAAAAAACACCCATTACTCATTAAGAGAATAGGGACAACCCATTTAGACCATGCGCCTGGGCTCGCCAACCATTTTTCCATCGTTGAAATAGCTAAAGTGGATTTGTACACCCCCTGAGTGCACCTGCGGCATGCGCTTTACACTTTGCGTTTAGATCGTAGGGCCCATAATACAGTAAACAGTAATATTGTGAGTTATGATTACAGTTTAAAATCTGTTTTAATATTTTAAAATGAATAAATAATTAATCAGTAATTTATTCCTCTGATGGCAAGGCTGAATTTGAAATTCAGCAGATATTAATCCAGTCTTCATTGTCACACGATTCTTCACAAATCATTCTAATATGCTGATTTGGTTCTTGAGGAATTTGACTTGAAAGCAAATATTGACGTTTTTGTGGATTCTGTGATGCTTTTATGTATATGTCTGTATATAAACCAATTCAGTACTGTAAATATAAGTGTACTGCAACAGATGAGCTAAATTAAACATTCAACAACCATCAGTCCCCATAGCTGGTTTTAGCCACATGCAGGCTTTTTAGATATCACCTTTTTGTATGTTTCCTCCTTTGTTGGTCTATCTCTTCACATCATACACACAGCCTTCCACTTAGCTCAAATGATCCCACTTCCCTTTCTCTGTTTCTCTCTCTCAGCGTCTCACACACACAAACACGTCCTCCACATCACTCTGACACTGTTGTGCTTCTCTCTTTTTAAACCACAGATGATTTAAATTCTGAGGAGGTGTTTTCACCTCTGAGTGAAAAGCAGCGTGTTATCTGTGTGGGCTATGACACACTTTGAAACAGAGAAAAGCTTGTTATGAACACCATGGTCTCTGAGATGTGTGTGAGAAATTGTGCATAAACTATTGAGCAAGACCAACGCATTTCAACTAGGGCAGTAGGAAACCAGAGATGAATTGAAAACAACTATTTTGTGGTGTTTGTGTGCTTCTGCATACATACACATCCGTTTGTCACACCTGCATGCAATTGTTAGTTTAACCCTTTTTCAGTCTTCCTTGTCTTTAAATGATTTCCTTATTACAGTGATGTAAAAACATTCTTTCTTTCATCACTTATTCTCTAACTAAAATAAAAGGTGTTTTTTTCATTCACTCATACTGACCTTTAATTTAGGACCTACAGGCAGATTCTCCTGCAACCTTGCTAAAAACAAGGGAACAGAAACTAAGCTACGGCAGGTTTTTTATTATTATTATTGATTGTAACAGCCATGCATTCATCGTGCAGTTCTAAGTATTTTTTATTATAGGCTGTAAATAACAAAGTAGATGGGTTGGAAGTCTTCCATGTATAGCAATCAGAATTTATAAAACGCTCCATTACCTCGATTTCCATTGGTTACTCTACGAACATTAGCAATTATTTTCACATGAGCGGTGCTCATAAAAGCTATAATCTGGTGATTTACAGGCTTGCAGCGCAATGCACTTGGCCTCAGCAGTAATTTCCTCCTCTCTCTCTCTCTCTGGTCTGTTTATCTCTCTTTGTATTCACTTATGTTGACAAAGTCAGTAGCCATTCTGGCTTCAGCTGATCGGTGAGAAATGGGTTTGAAGAGTGGACATGTTTTATGTGTGTTGATTTGAAATCCATTTGGATGGAAACAGAAATTGTAGATCGTTGCTCATGTAGTTGATTTTTCACTATGGGATGAACAATGGACAATACGTTGGACAATAACTAGTTGAAAATACTATTTTATTCATGAATCCATTTCTAGCAATTCTTGCTTTATTTAATGTGTTTCTCTACTGTGCATTTAGAGAACGTAGAAAACAAATGTGTGTGTTTGTTTTTAGCCACGTGCAATAATCTGCTGAGAAGTGCTCTCGGTGTCTAGTCAATCCTTGCTCACAGAGATGGATAAGGCTTCTGGAGGTGAAAGAAGTGTGTGGCTGAAGTGCTTGTGTATGTATTTGTTTGTAAGCAGGTCACAAAGCTCTATTGCATTGCTGCCCACTTAGACTACACTCATCAAGCTATTAAAGCCCCTGTGGGAGAATGAGAGCGAGAGAGGTGGATGAAAGATGGGGGTGTCCATTTGTAAAACAACAACAAAAAAAGGAAAGAAAAATAAACCAATGAAGGAGAAGACAGAATAAGATGAGCTCATAAATCACATGTGATGGAGACAGAGCAGCCTCTGACATGATGTTTTTGCATAGGCCTCAAACACCGCACAATTTGAGCTACGGGGCTAACATACTCAAGGTTAGAGGTTTCTTCAAATCCCTAACTTTAATTATTAGCACTAGTAATATTTAATTTGGCCTTATATAGGAACTGTTTGGGTCCCGTCCGGCCTGTAAGACAGACAGACCAGTGCAAGACTTGAGTAGCAGTTTAGAAAGCCGAAGTATGTTGAGGTCACAGATGTGAATTTGGATGAGGTTGTGTTCTCTGGCTTCAATATGTGTTTGGGGATTTCAGTCGATGTGCTTGGACAGTCTCTTTTTCCCACTCACTGCTCTGTGACTGCTTTAAACAGCTGTAATGGGACAATCCAGATGTTTTCTCTTAAGCTCAAAAATTACTACAGATTGTCAAAGAGGAAGCAAAGCCCTGTAGGAAATCAAACCAAGGGTATTTGTTGAGCCATTTTCTTTTTTCTTTTTAAATATACACACATAAACATGTTGCAAAAGGCTAAGTTTTCCATAGATTTTTATTGAGGTAACGTGACACAATCATTTGTGTGCCTTATCACCCTTAAAATGTATTTAAAGGCTCCATTAAATTACATGAAATGGCCTTGTTTGCTTCCAAACTAGTGTTTCCAGTTTGGGTGGAACATTTTAAATCCCATTTACCATTAATTAATTCTGTAGCTATAATGCAATATAAAAAAACAATAATCAGCATTTAATAATCTTAATTAAAATTTCTCAAACATTTTAAATATTATTATTATTATTTTTTTGTTGTTGTTGTTGTTGTTGTCCCTTACAACTGTGGTATGATCACATTACCAATGTTCTGCTAATGGACAATTTCATGGACAGTAACTTCAGTAGGATTCCATGCAATTGGGAATTTTTAAGTGAGGGTGACAGATTTTTCCATGCATATGTCACAACAGATTCACATTGGTCACACAAATTTGCCATGTTGAACAAAGTCACTTTTCTCTCTGCCATCTCTGATTAAATCATCAGTGTTTTCTCTGCATTAGCACCATTTTGAACTTAATACTTATTACTAATGCATTCACTTCTTTCCAGAAGTTTACTGGTTTCAAATGGTCTTCTGGGTAGTGTGCTTTATAGTATCATTTCTAATCACCCAGGCATTGACACATTGACTCAGTACTGGTGTGGTGCCCAATTTCAACCCCATGTCCTTGTTGAAGCCACTACCTAATTGCCATATCCTAACTCCACCCCTAATCATAACCCCTCCCCAAATATTTGGAGGTAATTATCTGGTAGGGAGTAAGAATTGGGCACAACATTGGCAACATCTCAGAAGTGCTGGTACGCATGGAAAAGTGCCAGTACGCTTAAGTGCGTGCTGGACCACTTCAAGCACTGATCCTAATATAAGTGTGATAAAACAAATTAAATATAACAACTGTGTAGCACCACACACAGCCACACTGCTTGTACTGTAGTCAAGTAACCGCTTCCTCTTTCTTTTTTTCTGTGTTAGTGTTTTGTCACTCCCTGTCTGCCTCTCTCTCTTTTTCCTCCTCTGACTAACACTCTTGAGGTTTGGCAGCTGAGCCCCAGAGTTAAGTGGCTTTTCTAGTTTATCCTGAGAGGTCAGTGGGAGAAATGAAACATCATCTCCAATCCATGATCACAGCCCTCAAACACGACAAGCCCCCTGGATCACAAATTTGTGATAGAAGCAGCATTTTTGCACACGTCAACGAACATAAACCAACAAGGAAATCCTGTGTGTGTGTGTGTGCGCGCGCGTGCATGTGTATAAGAAGTAAGTGTAGCATAGACAGTAGCTGCAGCAATGTCGGCGGTTTCAGTGGCGGGTGAATTACAGCCTGCTGCAGAGCTGTGGTTTAGTCTGCTCTCTCTCTCACACACAGTAAAGCTCTCCACTCTTCTCTCATCAAGGGCTCTCGTTTCTTAGGCCCGATGCACAGCACTGCTGTAGGTCTTGAACCTGCACACACATGCACAAGCACACACTTGGGTGGGCTATGAGTGCCAGGCCTGGGGGCTCAGCTTTGCCACAGGTGCTCCTCTGTTCTGCGTGTGTGGCTAATGAAGCTAATGAAGATAGTTGATCATTACTGAAGTGTCTTCATTGCAGCTCTGTAGATTTGCTTATGCAGATTTGCAGGTTCCTGCCAGCTCCTCTTGACACATGTCACAGACAGCTCTTCTAGACACATGTTGTGTGGTAGATATAAAATTAGCGCTACAAAGAGGGAGACTGGAATCTGCGGGAACACAAATGTGTTTACATGCCCTTTAAAAGTGTACGTAAACTGAACACCGGTTTTTGTGAAGTTGGACTAACCAACCTTGATAATGTTACTGTAGTTGACCTTCATCCAGCTTGTCTTTATGTTAATAGGACTACATTTGTCCTTGATTTTGTGTGATGTCTCAGGAAGACATGGTAGTGTTTATTTACAGTTCTTATAAAATAATGCATGAAACTATGGCTACATTTCTCAAAACTGTACTGACAGTACAAAACCACAAACCACACTCACAACATGCAAAAGGTCACACATATCTTGTGAAGCAAGCACTTCATTCAAAACTTTGTTTTGAATATATTTATGCATAGTAACTCTACACACAAATATAAAATAATTTGGCACATACATACCAAACTATACACAGATGTGAAAAATGTAAAACACTACTCTCTCTTTCTCTCTCTCCCTCTTTATATGTACTACATACTGTATATACACACATATAGTATATAATCATATATATATATGTGTGTGTGTGTGTATGTTACGAGTGGGGCGGGCCCGAGAGCTGTGGGAACGGGGCGAGGCCGGTGGAGTGATTGAGAAATTGAGAAGTTTTGCAGACTTGGTATAAAGATTTCACTGAGTGTGTTTTAGTGTCTAAGCAATTTTAAAAACGATAATCCTTCATATATTTGATTATGCATTATGTTGTGTGCTTAGACAGATGAAGACTGTAGTAGAATTTATACAGTAGATTTGAGCTCTGTTTATCTGACTTTTACAGTACACACTAAAGTATTGTGAAGCGATTACACTAAGACCGGCTACGACATAGAAAACACTAATTTATGTGCTATTCAAAATAACAGAATAAAAATAATTGCAAAATTAGATAACTTTGAAAGTAAGTCTGCACTTTATGCATGTAAACAAACTGTGTGAGATGTGAGTGTAAAGATGTTTATAAATGTGTTACCAAGAGTCAGTGTTCTAACATATGCCTGCTTCTCAGCTTACTTAGCTTGCTAATGAGTGTGACATTAATTACAGCTTACACTGCTTTTCCCTTTCCATGTTTTTATGTTTGTCTATTTCTCTTCCTCTTCCTCTTTTTATCCAGAATTGGTGTGAGTTTCCATTCGCTGTCATCACAGCTCACATACACTTGTTAATGAGGCTTCAGATTCGATCCTCACTGGTGGATTTATCAGGTACTGTTCACAAACACCCAAATTATGTTAAAAAGACTTAAAGCTATTTTTCATTTGGCAACCCCCTCATGCAATATGTCATTGTACTATAAATATGTGTGTGTGTGTGTGTGTGTGTGTGTGTGTATATATATATATATATATATACACACAAAATATACAGCATTTGAAATGCGATTCTTGCAGGATTTCTGTGCACTGGGTGCAAGGACGCATGACCTGTTTATGTTCCTGTGTGACGTACAGATGTGCTCTCACAGATTCTCGAATCTCACATGTTCTAGAATGTGGTCAGTCTGCGGTGTTCCAAGACACAGTTCGGCCTGTCTGATCTGTGACGCACTTCCTTTGTTCTGCCATCTGCTGCCACTGAAAAATCTTGGCCTCAGCAGCCACTTCCTGTCTGAGATGAGCGTTTTCTCAGTGGTTTTGAGGGTGAGTGGAACATGTGGGTACTGAAGCGTCCTTATAGGAGAAAAAGAAACCAAAAGAATAACTTAAAGCCTACTTTAAACCTACTTTAAATATTAGAGCTTCTTATAATGTATTTTAAAACACAGTTTAGGTCTTGCACCATTTCTATTTCTGCCTCGGATATATATATATGCCACGATATGACTTCATTGTTATTTTAATTATATCTTAAGAATATTTATTCAGGTAGAAACATGCTCCAATAATTATCAATGTGATTAAAAATGAAAAGACCACCTAAATTGACAGCATGTGGCAGTAAGTGTTTTATTATGTGACGTTTATATGATAAATGCAGTGCATAGGTAGTGTTC
Source organism: Carassius auratus (assembly GCF_003368295.1). Classification (NCBI taxonomy): domain Eukaryota; kingdom Metazoa; phylum Chordata; class Actinopteri; order Cypriniformes; family Cyprinidae; genus Carassius; species Carassius auratus. The sequence continues at coordinate 150,831 of NW_020525603.1, read as the reverse complement.
TTCTCTGCACACCTCTTGGGCAAATGGAGCTGTTATCTGCCAGCACCCAATTAGTGAGGGTCACTGAGCGGCTTTGACATGGGTATGTGCCGTTGCACCATCAGTGGGTCAGATAGCTCATTAGTGCTAGTGTGCTGTGGACTCAGTATACTTTGCTGAGCATGTAATCTGTCTGTAGTAATCCACAGGAAGATGGCATGGGAGTTGGGGGGGGGGGTGTCTGTACTGAAAAAGGTTGTCTAAAAGCAGGCTTGAGGTGTAAGTGGCATGCTGCCAGAGCACTATAGTTTTAGCAGACTGTCTGAACACAAGGTGGAGAGGAGGCGAGAGAGAGCAGCAAGGACAAGCATCTTTGCACCCTCATAGTCGATTGTTCAGTAGAGCCGGAAATGTGTTTTCAGATCTTTGTTGGACTTTCTGTCCTGGGGGAGACAGAATAAGAGAGGAAAGCACAAGAAAGATGTTTCATTTTTCTGTATCTATGATGGTGGGTGTTAGTGTACAGGGTGGATGTGTCTGTGTGTGTTTATGTCCAAAGTCATGTTCTTAGGACTTGTGGGAATGGCCTGAAGACTGAAACCCAGACATATCTGAGTCTGTGTCAAATTGAGTCCTGTCAGGATTCTTTTTGGGCTGAACTGTTTCGTCATACACCTTGAAATCCTAGTCATGTTTGCGTTGTTTAATGTACAGTGTATTTGACTCTCAATATTTGAGAAGGGTGTAACAGATACTGGGTGTTGCTCATGTTGAATTTTTTTTTGTAGTATTGTCTTTTGTTTCCATTTCCTATGTTGATTGTTTTCCTGTTGTGATTGTTTCCAGGTGTGTCTTGTGGTTAAATCATTAGTCTCTGTAATTATTTTTCAATCAGAAGGCTGCATCCTAGTAAGACTGCACATCACAGCTGCCACATCATCAAGCACTGTCAAAGGTCTTCTCAATTTAGAAGTATCCTGGGAAGGCTTGCTTGAGATCATTTCTTCTGTTGAGTTGTACATTAATCACAAAATGCCAAGATGTTGCCAAACCAGATCACAAACATGGTTAATGTAAATTATTATTCAAAAATATGATTTTTTTAGTAGTAGTTTTTACACTATTACCTCAGGCTGATGAAGCCAGCAGCAATACCAGACTGTCCCATTTTGGCATTCTATGCTGAGAAGGAGTCTAGCCTCCCTAAAATGCGGCCTTCCAATTGAAAAGCTCCCTGTTTGTAAAACAAAGGGTCTTTATATAGGGCCTTCACACACACACACACACACACACACACACACACACAACACACACACACACACACACACACACACACACAACCTTTTAATTTAAATTATGGTGAATGTTTTGATGTTTTGCCTAAAAATAATTACACTGGATTCTTAAAATCTTAGTATTGTTATTGTAATTGTGAATTTTATACAAGTATATGATCATGTACTCTCTGCAATTGTGATGAGTGTTGCCGATGGGTTTTCCATAGTAAACATCCATATTGTATTCACTATATTTACATTCGTCATTACCCTGTCCTGTCCTGTCCAGTAGATGATGTCTCTACTGTCTTAGACTTGTCATCATGTAAGTGCAGAACTGCTCTCTCCATCTCTTGTGGCACAGGCGTCAGTTACCTCTATGTTACCAGGGCAACCGCTGCTCTGAGACCATCAGGAAGTCCAGTGTGTGAGGACTGCAATCTTGTGTGAGTAGCTCTTTGAGGAAAAATATGTCATGTTAAACAGAAGATTGATTGACTAATTAATGTTTCCCTATTCTTTTTCCAGAGCCTATCAATCAACTTTAAACTGCACTATAAAATAACACAATCTTGACACGCTTAAAATATCCTTCCCAGATGTGTTATTGGCTTGCTTAGTTTTGTTCCAGTAAAATGAGGTAAAAAAAAAAAAAAAACTATTATAATGAACGATATAAGCTTTGGTTTTACTTTCATGATATCATATCCTTCTTCAGTTTCCCAGATGTAGAAGCACATTGAATTATTGAAAAATCAAACCATACAGTGAAAATATAGATGTTCCTGAATGAACTTCTGCAGGACATTCATGATGTCCTGGATGAGAGTCTTCATAAAACACAATCTCAATCTTCCTGCATCACCGTTTTACCCTGGAGAGGGATGCGCATTGGGGCATTACAATTCAGATTACCATGATAGGGTTACCGGGATGCTGATGACACATTAACACATATAATAATAATTAACTTAAATAATAATAATAATTGTATTATTTATTAACTAATATTATATTTTGCTTTGAACATTTTCCATAATCTATCAACATATTAACCATTATTGATAGACACTGCATTGTTCAATCTTACAAGCTGTAAAATGTATTAATATTGATTTATATAGATTTTTTAGTTATACTTTTGAATGATATTTTCCATTTAGTAGCCTATTTTAATGGGCAAATGCTGGGGGAACATGATCAAAATGTTTGTAAATAAAAAGTGTGATGACCATCTAATGAACAGCTCTGCAAAACCGTTTGTGCTGAGGTTTTCGGCATCACCCTCTGCATACAGGTATGATGAAATGGAAAGCTATAATAATTTTTTAATGTGTGGATCAAAATGCCGACAAAGATACAAGCTTTTTCTAAAAACAGTGTGTACTTACACAAAATATTTTTTCTGCGAGCAATATACAGATTGCTAATATTTCATTATAGTGCAGTACTTGCCTTCCTACTGTTTGAAATTGTATATTTTTTCCCTGATTGTTGCATGGGGGCTAGTGATGGGCTCTGCCATCTGCCAAGTGTTGTCATGATGTCATGTTCTCATGACCACTGTGGCATTCTATGATACTATGGTAATGAACTTAAAAATGCATCCACAATCATGGTACCAAAACATCCTGTCTGGCTTGGGCTCTAACTGTCTAACCACATATAAAGGACAAGGATGAATCACTGGGAGGGAAGGACAGATGGTTGAAGATAGAAGTGAAAAGGGTAGGGTAACACCATGTTAGTCATTTACTCCATACAGTGCTTCCTGGGGGTTTTTGCCCTAATTTACACAGAGGTCCGGATTCACACTATCAGAAAAGAAACTCACATGGTGACATGCAAGCCTCATGACATTATGTTGTGTGACTCACAGAGCCACTTGGCAAAAACTTGTTAAAAGTAAAAAACACATGCATCTGTTTCCTGAGTAATCACATGAGAGAAATGTTGACTGGACACGCGGGTGTAATAGATATAATCTTTTTAAAGGGTTGCAATTTAACAAGACTGACCTTGAAGACTGCCGTGAAATACTTTCTCTGATTGTTTTAGTTTGAAGTGGATAAATATGAAATAAGTTCACTGGCACTGAATTGTACAGTAATTTAAGCTATTAGCACCAGTTAAATATGCTATTTGTTTTTTTGCTTGCCATCAGCCATACTCTTCATAATTGCTTGAGAGCTTGTTGGAGATACATTAACATCAAGCAGTCTGATAATTAGAGAATTAAAAGAAAGTCCATTTTAATCTTCTTTGGAAAAGAACACTAATGGATTTTACACACACACACACACACAAACATAAACGGTTAGCACATTAATCTCTGTTGATTTGGCTAATCGCTTTCTCTCTCTTGAGTGTAAGAAAGATGATTATGAGGTTTTGGGTTCTGAGAGGTTTTCGGTCCGGAAGAAACAGCTGAGTGTAACGATCGATGAATCTTGTATCAGGCCCCGGCAGACTTCATGATCCGTGAGGAGGTTAATCAGGGCTAATCCGAGTAACTGACTGCTCTGAGCTAGCACACGTCTCATTGTGTGTGTGTGTGTGTGTGCGTGTCTGTGCTTAGCTTTCACGATTGTTAAACCAACACGATGCATTTGTGAGGTTTATGTTTATTAGGATGTGTACGAGGGAGTGTCAGTGTTAATATGCATGAGAAGAGGGAGCCTAAGGCGCATTTGATGTGTATCGCAACCCCTGCTCGGTGCTTCTTGATATCTCTTTGTTTGAAGCATTTCTGTGCCTTCACTCTTCCCTTCATCTCTCTCCGTTCCTCCATCTCATCGTCTAGTCGAGTGTGTTCTGACAGGAAATAGAGCTCAACAGCAATCCATTGCCAGTGAAGGGGATATTTTTAGAGAGACTGTGTCATTCACTGAGCATGGCAGTACTTGTGTGAAGTCAGTTTCGCCTGGAGGGGGGATTTGAGTCGCAGTGAGGACCAGAGGAGAAGCTAGGAAGAGTGAGTCAGAAGGGGCCTGCAGTGACAGATAGCCTTTGTGTTCAACAGGAAAACACAGTGGTGTGTATTGTCACGGCATGCCCGCCTGCTCCTATCTCCTCGCCGCTCCTTCCTGAAAGTGTGTGAAGTACATAGTGACCAGAACACTGAGACTCTGTGTCTGTCTCAAAGGAAACAGGCAGGATTTACAAGTCTAAATCATATTGATTTATTGAAAATGTAATTTTATGTAGAATTAGAGTTTTTTTTTTTTTTGTTTGTTTCACAGACTTTAATAGACTGCAGTCGTCAGCTTTTGTAGCATTTGGTCCAAGGTCTTAAGAGGTGATAGTGGACACTAAACCCATTTAGCACTGAACTGATAAGTAACATTCCCACTACTGACACCCTTGGCCTCTTTACAAGTGCTCTTAACTTCATTTCTCACCCTCTCTTCTGCTCATTGTCTATAACAGGGTTACAACATAAGCTTAAAAAGTGTTTGCTTTGCTCTCTCCACATGAACGAGCAGTTCACATTTTGCATATGAAATACTAGACTTTAAACATTTCTGCCTTTGGACATACCTACATTTTGTGGGAGAATACATTCCTGTCACCCACATGCCGTTCAAAACTTGTCTGAATTTTTTTTTAATTATTTTTTTTTAATCTTCTGTAGAACAAAACAGAAAAGAAAACAAAAGCAGTATATATAGGGCCCCACATTTGACTTCACCGCTGACTTCCCCACTGAATAACAAAATAAGACATTTTTGTACAATGATGTCAGAATTCTCATTTTTATTCTTTTAAATATTTTTATACACAGTAAGATTAATTAGAATTACATTTATTATATTCTCATCAATCTCCAAATGAACACTGATGGCAGACTGATGTACCTGTGAATGAGAAAGTCTATTTGTATGGGCATGGGGGAACAGCGGGACTCTCAGCTGTTACCATATGCTGTTGATCACGTTTGGTCAGAAACTCATCTGTTCTGGATGGTTTCTAAAGAGGCCCCTGAGTGGGTCTGTCATTCATATGGAGCCTCTTGAACCTGCCTGCCCTCAGCCTCCCTACATCCCAATTAATGGAAAAAAAGGCTGAGAGGGGGTGCTTGACTCTGACAGACACTCTTTAATTGTTATCCTCCATCCCTCCGGATTCTCTAGTTTTCACATTCGCAGGCACAGGCTGTCTGATTGCTCTGTGCCTCTCTGTATAAGCTCAACACCTTCTGCCTAGAAGGAAGATGTGCTGAGCATAGAAGTACTTTTGTGTAAACTTTTAGTTTTTTTTTTTTTTTTTTTACATTTTCAGTTCAAATAATTATTATGCATCATGTTTGCCACCTCAGTTAAACTGTAATGTGACACATTTTAACTGATGCATTAACCCTTGTGGGAATATTGCTGATCTACAGATTACATACACATTGTAACTGACATTACACGAATCGATACAAACATTTTCCTCACACGTCAATCTGCGTCGATACTTACATCAGCCGTGTAAATGAGAATCTCATTTCATGCCTATGATCTTGCTCTTTGTTCGTATATCCTCAGATATTTGTGGCTGACTTTAGCAAATAACCATTGTGTGATGACACTGGCTACGCCCTCATGTGATATTCATCGCCCTTCATTATAATGAAAGCAAGTATACAATTCTAATCCATCAACTGCGGTTTACACAAAATGCCTGTGATGTTTACCTTTACTTGTTTTCACTGTTTGCAGGATCTGGTTTCCTGAATTCACCTTTGAAACCATTTCCTATTCTCTCTGCTTGTGATGGCAAACAGTCACTCCACCTCATGCTGTTGAGTTATTTGTGTTTGTGGGTGTGTGAGTGTGTGTAGTCAGTTGTGTGTTTGAGAGAGAGCAGAGAGAGAAATTTCACACCCTGTAGGTTGTAGGCTGTCAGTGACGCACATTCCAGACTGTCCACCCAGGCCTCTGTCACAGCGCCATTAACACTAGTGCATGCTGGGAGTGCCACTCTTCTCTTGTGAGTGCATTTAATGGAGCCTTTAAAAAGGAAGGTTAAAAGCAGCCCATCCTGCTCAGATCAATTCTTTATTGTGGCAGTGAACTGTGGCTCCTGTGACTCTTTCCTCTTGTTAACATAATGATTTAAAAAGCAACCAAAAGGATTTTACTGTATAAATAATGCAAATGGAAGGTAATCACTAAAAGTAACAGGTTATGGCACACTCATCACTTTTTAGTGCTGGCGGCAAACTGTACACAGACTTAAAAGCTTTCTGCTGTGAAAGAAGGAAAGAAGGAGAAAATTCAGAGCTTCATGTGAGTTGAATAAAGCAGTAGAACAGAGAAAGGAGTATGGAGAATGCGTTTTGTATTCCCAGAAACACCATCACCTCACAGAAGGGAACAAACCACTTAAGACCTGAGCATTAGATACAGCACGGCTGCTTTATTCCAGCAGTGTTCATTAGGTCAAGACCACAGCATGGGCTTTCTTAAAGCACTTAAGCAGAGTTCGTGGTCATTTATGAGGCAAGCAGTGGAGGTTAGGAAAAAAAAAAACATCACAACAATGTTTTAAGCAAGCTTAAAGGGACTGCAAGAAAATAAAGGAACATTGAGATTGAATAGTTTTTCAGTAATCCATTTTGTGTCAGTTTCATAGCTTGTTTGATTCTTTACACAATCATGTTTCTCACCAGAAAGTGGTCATGTTTATTCTCTGTAGCATAATTACAATAGGATACAGTAGAACTTCATCCACCCCCGAGGAAATCACTTGATATAAACAGGTCCCACCACACAGCAGCAGGACCTAGTGTGTCATATCACAAATACATCAAAGAAAAGGTAAACCTGTTATGAAAAGATTATTATATTTTACTTTGAATTTTGCTTATTTAAAATAAATGCAAACTTTCAATATTATGTAAACACAGATTAATGGAAATAAAAGAACATTTATTATAGTTTTGTGTATATAAATTTTTTGTCATCTTTTTTTATATAATGTACAGTTGCTAGGAAAAATATGTAGGAAAAGGGATATTTATTATATAATTATTTGTATACAAGTGAAGTAATTGCTAAATGAAAAACTATTTAATTTTTTATTTTATTTTAGTGTAAGCTTGCGAACAAATGAAATTCCTTCAAAAACCTAAAAATTGACTGATTAGGCATTTTTGGTACAATAAATGTTACACTAAAAGCTCAAAAGGAAGTAAACACTAACCTCAAGTCCTCCGCCAACCAAACTCCTGTTTTATTATGTATTAAAAATTATATTAACATTAATTAATTAGTGTAGAGGTGGTGGATCCAGAGTCCTTCATCATGGACAGAAAGCCAAATAAGTTCATGTTATATAAAACGTATAAACTCATAAAATATGGTCAGCATAATGACATTTTTTTTGAGCTTCAGCATAATCCAAGGCCAGAAAACACCCCCTTTGAATGTACAGTAAACAAAATAGTACAATCAACAAGAGATATCGATCCTTTTTACACTTTTTTTTTTTTGCCCATTCTCTGAGTCCTTCTGAGGTTATGAATATCATTATGAAAAATGCCTGTAGAAATGTGGGCCTGGCAGTGGGTTGTGGGCCGTGACAGTGAGCTCTGTCCTTCTGCTCCAGTGTCAAACTCACTCAATAATATCATAAAAGAGTACTTTGCCTTATCCGTGTTTCAAAATATGATTGGATAAACACTGATGGAGTTTGTCCAAGAGTTTTTCAAATGTGTTACTATCTGGGAGCTAGATAAAGAAAGAGAGAGAAGTGCAGTGGCAGAATAGTCAGCACTCTCTCATGAGGTAGATGGACCTTGGGCAGCTCCCTAGCATTTCGCTAAGTGGACTACAGAGAGACGCTGATAACACGGTGGTAGCACTCTGTGAAGTCAACAGAGAGAGAGAGAGAGGGGGGGGGGGGACTGGAGATGTTAAAAGCCTGCTAGAGGTCCACAGGAGATTCAGATTAAGGATGTGACAAGAATATCTTCCGCTTGTGTTTGTGTAAATGGGAGAAACAGATGTTATACAGTATGTGATGACTCTGATCACGGAAACCCTGTTTGTATGATGTATTTGATATTGTCCAGTGTGTGTACGTCTATGTATATATAACAGGTCTCTGGTCTGTATGCATTTTAGTTCTAGTCAATAGAGATAAATAAACATACAGCGCTATGTGTATTTCCCATGTTTATTGGGGATTTATCTTTGATCAACATAAAGGCACAAGATAATGAGCAATAAGAATGATATAATGAAGAACACAGCTCCTAAATGATCCAACATTCTGAGTAAAGGACAATGGACGAGGACAAAATCTGAAGTTTCTTCACAGGAATGCTTCACATGAATGACAGCTAGGAAAAGTAGATAAAGGCCCTTTGAACAAAACAATTATTGCTGAATTTATTTTACAATAACCTATAGTTTCCTTTTTTGCTTTTAAACTAAAACTCCAACAATGTACAGACCTCTGGCCACTGGCAAAATAAAAGTTGTTTTGTAAAAACCATTGTCAAAGAACTATTGTGTTCTGATATTAGCTGTCATAAAAGTAAATTATATTTGATAAATATATAATAATAATAATAATAATAATAATAATAATAATAATAATAATTATTATATATATTATTATATTATATATTATTATATTATTATATTATTATTATTATTATTATTATTCTTATATATTTTTTATGCATTTCTCATTAAATAGTTGTAAAAGTGTACTTTAGGATGAAAGGTACCATGTGAGAGAGTGTTCAGTAGAGCCACTGCACAGCTAGTGAGCATGAACAAGTGTATCTGTGGGTGTTTGTGTTTGCAGGTGTGGAGTCAGCTATATTTCCTCTCATCCACTGTTCTCTCTGACAGATGATAGCTTGGTTGGCACTACAGAGACTGGCGGTGTTGAGGAGGTGCTTGACTTTTCATCCTATCCACTTGTGTCTCAATCACCAAAAATAACTGCACTCCTCTGAAGAACTCCAGACTCTCTCACTTCTTTTGGTCTCACTCTAATGCTATTTCTTCCAGAGTACAAATGCACCTAAAAAAAAAAAAAATAATAATACGTCTTTTGCGTTTACTGATTTATTTTAAATGTAAATATATATATATAAAACATACAAATAATTAAAGATATGGTAATGTAATTTATGTTCAACAAATACAGATATAACCATCCAGCAGCAATGGTAATTTTTTTGTCACTGTTTCTATCGCTAGTGTGTCTTTGTGTGTTCCATACAAACGGGCAGTCAGTGCATTAGTGGTGGGGATTTTAGAGTGACTCTTTTTGCAGGTCACATCCACCAGTAGGTGGTGAAAAATAACTGTCGTCTTGAGTGAGTCACTGATTCATTCATTGACTCACTCAAGAATCAGTGCATCTGAACGAATTGGTTATTCGTTCAGATGCACTGATTCTTTCAGGAATGAAACAAGTGACTGTGTTTAGGAGTGAGTCATTAAATCAGACACTCAACCGAATCACTCACAAATTCATTCATTAACGCCACTACTGTATGATGCTTAGAGATGAAAACAGTTGCTTTTCTGCCTTCGTTTGGAACTTTTTGCATGGAACAAAAGTTACTTTATACCAGGGCTAATACCTAAAACCATTTTAAAAACTGTTACTTTAAATAAAAAAACTTAACACAAAAGTTAAATAAAATAAAATATAAAAAATTGTATAAGTTTATTATTTAGTTTATTGTTATTAGTTTTGTTATAAAATAAAACATATTTTAGTGTAACTAAGCAATGTTTCTCCTGAAATAACTGAACTTAAACCTGAAGTAATGTTTTTTTTAAACAATAATCATAGATTTTTACATTTTAAAAATTGTACAAACACAACAAAATTTGACTAAACATTATATATACTTATATTTTTAAATGTAATATATATAATATCTAGTATTCTTGAGGTACTATTATATATATATATATATATATATATATATATATATATATAATAGTACCTCAATAATGCTAGATATTATCTTTTGTTTATTGAGCTGATGTATAAAAGCATTAGTGCTGCCTGTGTCATACTGCTAATTTCACAGTGAACATTTACAGCAAAGAAAGCATTCTTTCCAAAACCTTCTCCAAAAACCAATGAATCTTCAGACTCTTATGGATCCTAAAATGTTCTCAATTACTCCATTTTTACTGTGAGTATAACATACAGAAAGAGGTTAATAAATGTTTTTACCCTCGGAAAATATTCCAGATTCTCTTTAAATGTGTACTTAACCTGTCTCTGAACCTAAGAATTGACACAGCTATTGATTCCTTAGACAACATGGAGGAAAAACTCAAGTATATGGCTGACAAATTTTATCAAGAGAGCTCTCATGCCCCTATGGCTTACCCCTGGAGCTTTTCAAATAGCTGTGATGGGCAGCTGTGTCCCAAACAGGCTTACGAACATATAACACCCTCTCCAAACACACACACACACACACACACTCACTCGGCTGTGCTCAAAACAGGCTTATACACACTCATGCACACTGTGACAGCCCGCAGAGATCTCAACAGGCTTATGTGCCACAGGTTCCTGTGTGGAATCCCTTTCTTCTTTAGAGTGAGATTATAGTGAATCCATCAGTACAGATGCAGATTGGATTGGGAGGAGAATCCCTAAAGAGAAGCTTTCTTTACCCATCATCCCTGGCAGCTCCCAAATCAGTGTTGGATTAACACTCAGAGATCCACAAGCACCGAGTCCTTTTATATGGATATATATCATCCATTACCTGCACATTAGCATCTAATATATGCTATTCCTGGGAGCGCTGTGTGAGTCAGCGCGGTTACGCCGCGGCTCCTGTATTGAAGATATTACTTATGCTGGAACAGAATGAGAATTTGGCTCAATTTCTCTCCCTCGTTCTTACACACACATACTCCACATACAACAGGCCATGGCCAACTGCCAAAGCCTCCATCTTTCTTACTCTTGTTTTCATTTGGCGACAGTGCTCATGTCTGCGTTTGTCTCTTTTGATCAAGCTTTTCATCCTGTTTGCATTGATTACAGCCTGACAAGTCTCTCTGATACACCATAGCCCATTCAGCCTAGTGCTGCACACTGAAGCTATTGTAGTCAGGAAAATCTCTCTTTTAAGGCCCCATTCCCACATATGAAAGCACGTCAATAAACCAGAGACAGAGGCACCGCTCAATACATGCACGCCATGCAGAGTCAGATAGTTTTCTGCTCCACTACCAGGGAAATCAAGCAAAGAAGAGAGAGGTAGGTAGTGGAAGGTTGCATGCATGAAAAAAAAACAGGCAGGCAGGCAGAGACTGAGAAAGAAGTATTTCTCACATACTGAGGATAATCATGACAGCTATCATTTGGAGCTGCATTAGCATGAAAATACAAAGCATGTTTGTCAGAACAAAGGTGTGAATGAACAGGCACTCGGATATGAAACTGTAGTGTTTCCTCTCCATCATTACAGCTAAATCAGTTCCATCCTAGCAGTGGTTATATAGCAACACATAAATATGTGCTGAAATTAAACTGTTGCAGGTATATGGCAAATATCTGGTTTTATAGCCCAGTCAGTAATTTGAAAGAGGGGTGGAGTGCAGTCTGCAGTCTTCAGCTGTTACTTTGGTCATCAAAATAGACTTGACACTACTATTGTAGTCCTTGTCTGTGGGTTGAAAACTCATTGACTCACACTTTTGTTGTATTATACAGAATGTTTTTGTGAGGGGGTCACTGAGCAAGCAGGAAATCTCTATTGCACACATCAATGATACACAAGTAGCATGCAGAAAACTTACTGTTCATAGAAGTATATTTGCCATTAACACAGTTTAGCATTTCAAACATTTTTGCAATTCCAGAGGAAAGAATCAATATTATATTTGTGCACTGACAAAATGTAGTTATTTTAAATATTAGAGCAGTGGTATGTCAATAATAGCTCTCATAATGACTCCAATGTCCATCCTTGCTTCCATTCCAGACATTTGTTCCAGCCAATAACCCTCCCAAAAGGATGGACAAAAGTTTACAGTTTAATCGAACAATAGTTGGCTTTTTCCCAGATCTTTGTATTGGAGTGGCCCAGAAGTCCCCTGAGTGCAAACATCTTAAACGTGTCCACTTAGTCCATTTAAAAGTACATTCCAGATTACTGTTTTATACAGCAAATGTCTAATATTATTTTTTTTAATTATCAAAAAAATCTATAAAAAAGAACAGAGTATTATTTATCATATCAGATTACAACCCTATTTGGTGAACAAATAAAGCCAGAAATAGTTGGCTACGATGAACCAGCCTTTGAGTGGAATAAATGTTTTGTTTTGTTTTGTGGTAATACGACTTGCATACATAGAAAAAAAAAAACTGATATTTAGCCCCTACTAGCTCTTCCCTCTTTTGTTTTACGCAAGGCTCTTTTTACCACATGGTAGTGACAGATTGTTTGAGCTGGAAGGAAAAGCCATTCGAAGCTAATTAAGCAGCCATTCCAAGCACTATTCGCAGGCGGGAGGCTGAGAGGCACAGGCATTTGTCAGCGCTCTACCCCTCGTGGGCTTGATTGACAACTTAGGTCTCGAACTGACAACCCGTGTTGCTCTAAGCCAATCAGATGCACGCAAGTCCTCTGATTGGTCAGCACGCACAGAACGAAGAGCTGCGCCCCACGTGGGTCTGAGCAACACAAGATAGGATGGGGATTTTTTTTATGGCGCAGACATGGGCACGGTGGGTGTTGCTGAGCAGACAGTGTGAATCAAGTAATGAGGGCTGATTTCACATATTATGCTGTTAATTTGAGTTACATTCAAAATCGGTAGCCTAACTATAGATTGGCTATAAGGGTGCTCTCTCGCATCACTGTGCTGTCCATGTTAAAGGGCGTCCTTGGAAAGGACAAACTGGGACATTTGAAGGAAGTTTTGGCCCAATTCAGCGATCAGTTGCTCACATATTAAATTCGCAGTGTAACGAAAACATACCATTAGCCATTAGGACATCGTTTAGGAAACGTCAAAGGAATCATAACCAGATTTGATGCAACTTTCAAATGCTTTCCATGGAACAACAGCAGTCGTGCTCCTAAATCAGTGAACAGAAGTGCAACAGACAATTTCACTTGTAACATGTATTTCTTAGGATACGGTCTATCTCTTGAGATTTCAGTTTGTGGCTGGCCTTCGTACAATCGTCGCCCATGTAAGTTGTTTGTCTACGGGGAAAGCAACCTATTTAGAGCCAAGATGGCGAACAGAAGGTCAGTTTTTTTATTGGCCAATCAGAACGCGTAGAATAGACGCGCCCCACGTGGGGATCCCACGTTTGATTGGTCGGACGCGGCGAAGTCCTTGTCGAGATTTGATTGGTCGCGCTCAGTTGTTCTCGCGGTAGTTGAGCCCGCGTGTCAGTGGGCAGCCTGTGTGTGTGGTACTGTGAATGCTGGAGAAACTAGGCAAAGCGATTTCGAGCGGCTGGCACGTACGGGGCAAACTTTTCACAATCAGACCTTTTTTAAATAAACACGCAAACAGGGATTGGGAGAGTTTACCAACAACAGGAATACTGCGAGAACCCAGTCTTAACTGAGGAAAACATCGAAGCGATTGTAGGCGCTGCTTTTCTATGGTTGGGATTGATTCCCAACCAGCGCCTAATACTGCTCGTATAAGGTCACGAGTGGAGGACTTCGACATTTCCTCGGTGCAAGGAATTATTGCTGTTGTTACATTGGCGGAAAACGATTTTATGGAGACTGAAGGTAACGCGGTAGATAACTTTAAAACGAATCTACTTATAATTTAGACAATTGAACACTCTACGTGCCTTATTTTCTCCGTTCCTGTTTTGTAATTTGCAAAAATGCTATTGCCGTATCCACTTTGAGGCTCGACTTTGTGCTATAAAGAATAAGTGTAAAAAACAAAAACATTTGACACATTTGTCGAGGAATTGCTCTAAGTTGACTGGGGTTCTGTTACTGTATATCTTAACTAACGTCTTTACATTGTTCTGTACTCTTGTCGGGTACATTCAGTCAAACAGTAGTCAGGTAATCTTGTTATTGCGAGAAGACTCAAACAGCTTGTTAGTCACAGCGCAGATGACAAGCAGCAAATGTGTTTGACTCGCTCTGCACAACTACTCTGTGTTTACAGAACAAGCGCAGCTGAATGCTTGACTCTTAAGGAGATAATGAGCCAACGCGATGTGTTTTTGTCTTGCTCCTCGGCTGTGTGAAGGATAAAGGGGTTAAATCGGCTATAGAAGAAGCGCGTGGATCGGGTGGACGGACTGGGCTTTGTGTGTCCGAGAGCGCTGGGAGGGGTGACCGACGGATTCTCGCTCATCTACTCGGATTACTGAAGAGCGCCACGACCCCTGGATCTTCACTTCAGAAAGGATACATTCAAGATGTATCCGCAGGGCCGGCATCCGGTGAGTAGCATAAATTATATTGATGCATTGTGCCCTGGCAACTCCGCGCCAGAGCGCGTTACCTTCTCGGTCCAAGTGCTCGTGGATGGACTATTGTGTCGCGTGACGTTTCCGTCGCGCGGTGTGTCCTTTATCTGTGCTCAATCTAAATAAGGATGTGCTTTTCTGGACGTCCGTTGTCTTGGTTCTGAACAGTAGTGCATCTTCATTTAACTTAAAAGTGGTAAAATGTCTAGGAAAAAATGAATGGAGGGGAATCAGCTACTAGTTTTTCTCCGGGGCTGTTTAGACGCAGTGACCCGTCTGTGTCACGCCGACCTCTGCTGACTGTTCCCACTAGACTCAAAACCACCGACAGGCCGAGCTCGAAGGAGCGCCTGTGAAGAACCGCAATTCAGCTCTGATGAAATAAAATTTCCCTGAAAATCGGGAAGCATGAAATGTGTTATTGACACCCGTGGTTATACCCATGACTTCAAAAACACAGTGAAAGTAAAACCTGAGACCTGTGGACTGCCGTAAAAGGAGTAATGGAGAAGGTCGTAGGTTGTTTTGGTAATGGTGGTAGGAAGTCAAAGGTACAATGACATGCTAAAAACACTTCGTGTGAAAGCGGATTGCATCAGTGACTAGGTTAGATTATATTGATAATGTGAAGTTTATGCTTTGCAGCAGTTCACATATATTATTGCTATGATTTTTCAGGCACCTCACCAGCCTGGTCAACCAGGCTTCAAATTCACTGTAGCAGAATCTTGTGACAGGATCAAAGATGAATTCCAGTTCCTTCAAGCTCAGTACCACAGGTAAATATTGCTGCTGTGCTGTTATTAATGACCTGCTTGATGTATGTGTGGGATTAATGTCACACCTGCTACTAGACTGTGAGGCAGCTCTGATGCTACTTTGATTCTGTGTAAATCAAATGCAGCATCGGTGCAACCTTAACAGTGTAACCATAACAGATGAATAGTAACTATAACAACATTATAGTATGTAATATATCAGTGTACGCTGTAGCTGTTAAAACTATAGTTTCATATTTGTATTTGTAATTTCATATTAGCATAACTTTTGTCATATGTCAGTAAGTTTCCTGTGTATGTGACCAAATAGTGCTCTTTGAGAGGATTTGCCAGCATGGACCGTTAACTCATTCTGGGTCTTTCTCTCTCCTCACAGTCTTAAAGTGGAGTTTGACAAACTGGCCAATGAGAAGACAGAGATGCAGCGACATTATGTCATGGTAAGAGCAAGATGTGGTTTTCTTTTTAATTTGAGGTCTTCTATCTGTTGTTCTTTTGTTGCTTGAAAACATCAGTAGGGTCACCAGCTGCCCATCTGAGCTGGTGTTTAGTATCCACTGCCCTTATTTATTATGTGATACCATTTGCATTGATTGCACCGAAGGATCAGCTTTGAGATTATAGGAGTGTGAGTGTGTGTGTTTGTTGTAAAATGCCTGGAGGCTGTTTTGGGCGTTTAGTAACTGCTTGTTCCATCCACTCTGTCCTGAGGGCTAAGTGTCTCTTGATTCAAATGAGAGAAAGGGAGGCTTGCTCAATTTAATCAGATTTGAATTTTTGGAACAAACTGGGTTTAAGAGACTTGTCAAGGTTAAATAGTTATATTGATGATGTGCAGTGAGTGTAAATAAACAACAATCTTCTCAGCTAACCAGTTAAAAATAAAACAATGTATGCATTAATTCAATAGAGGGGTGTATAGTTTGTTTTTCTTTAATTACATAGAGACCTGACCCAAATGAAATGTCATCAACATTAAGGATGATTGCATTCTCACTCAATTTTGTACCTTGTGTGCAGTTCAAGATTTACACTAATGTTAGTGTCGCTGAATGCCTCTTATTAGAAGTCCATTGAGTGGAAATTTAATTCCATCTGCATGTGATGTAATAGTACACAGGTTGAACAGTGTTAACCAAGCTTTACTCTCTCTTATCTTATTTGAACTTGCAGTAGATATTGACTCAACATGCCGGCACCTTTGTTAAATATTGTTTTTCAGAGGAATGCTGAGTGGTATAAAGGACACTACCAGATAAACGAAATGAAATATACAGACATGCTCTGAGAAAATCCGATGTTTGCAGTAGTTGTTAGGATGAACATAGTCTGATCAGTTATTTTGAGTACTGAAAACCACTTTTATCTTGAAATGACAGGGATGCTTATGATGGATCTGAAATAGATGTTTCTTAGAGACGTAGAATTGTGAAGAAATGTACCTCAGACACATATTTGCCTATCTTTGCTTAGTTTGTTTGTTTTTTAACTGCTCTTTAGTAACTGGTATGAGATAACCGCTTCCATGAATGCTAGTAGTAAGTAAATACCTCTAAACAAATGTTGCCAGAGAGTTTCATACACATTGCCCTCTACTTCTATAATCAGGCAGTTATCGGAGTCCTGGTTTTGTGGATGCTTTTTTTTAGGGATGTGCCCTAATCTGAATACAGTATTTGGAAAGATAATGACGTGTACTACAGCACCCCTAAAGGGAATAAATACATGATGTATGAAACATTTTTTTTTCGATGGTTTCTTTCACAATTATGTAATTGAGTAATTATCCTGTATATAAATTGGAGGAATCAGGGAGCTGTTATTAATATGTAGGACATTGAAATCACTTATAAATGCGCGTTGGCTTTTTACTTCTACTTTTGAGATTTGCGTTCACAAGTAGCCTACTCTACTAAAGAGCGGTCCTTTTTACACACATTTCACAAGATTAGATGTTTGTCAGTGATGCTCAGGATGTGCAAATCATCCGCCATCGTCCTATCAGTCATGTCTCCTTACCTCTTTCTGTTTATGTGGTAAGTGAAATATTATGTAACATTACTGTTATGTAAAAGGCAACCGCTAGCAAGCAGCTAACCATGTCCCTTTAGTGGCTCCGTACAACACATGACTAACTTTCCGTGCCTTTTCGAATACGGATTTGCTATTCGAACTACTTTTTTTGTATGTGTGCATGATATATAGAGGTGATACTCTGCATTACTGCAGTCAATAGCATTATACTATTGTGAGCTAAATGCATTTCTCTTTTTTTTTTCTTGCAGTATTATGAGATGTCCTATGGGCTGAACATTGAAATGCATAAACAGGTATGTGATCTACTTGGACGCCATGTCTTTTTAATGTGCATTTTGTAGGTAACATTTGTATGATAAAAAAATATTGCATGTCTTTTGACATGACAAATTCTTCTGGTTAAAAGGATGATGATTACATTACTGTACATTTCTTAAAAGCACTATATTGTCCAATAAAGGCTGTTTGTTCATGTCAAAGAGCCTGCAAGGGGTGCATGTACAATACATATTTTGAGCAGTTAAACATGTAATTGAATTGATTACAGTTGTTGTCGGCATAGTGGTTAGTGCATGTTTGAACCTAGCTTGTGCAAGTTTGAACCCATTTCCCAATTCTGTTCCCTTTTATTGTCTTTGTTTCCTATGCTGCAAAAAGTGAGTCTGCACCCAACATAACAAAAAATAAAAGTATAACCAAGAGAAAGATGGAGGGCAGATAAAGGTTTAGGTCAGTCGCGTCCAGCAGGAAGTGTTGTTTAACCTCTTTTAGTAATTTATGTGAATGTTTGGCATCACAGACTGTCCTGATTGTTGTCAGCCTGTATGTTTTTTTTCTGCAACTGATCGATTGGGGTTTTGTTACCAAGTGAGGTTATGAAATTGATGCATTTTAAAAGCGAGACCAGCCAACACCCACATTTCCTCTGTTTCTCTATCTCTCTGTCATTAGTAGTGATGTGATATATAGTCATATGAGGAGGGCTCAGTTTGAAGAGGCCCTTTATGGTTCTCACCCTGAGGCCTCACAAGGTTAATGGTATCAGTGTGAGGGTGCTGAATTGGAACAGCATGCACAATCCATCAGCTTCTCCAAGTGTGTGTGTGTGTGTGTATCTGAGCCACATGTCTCTCTCTGAAAGACACTGCATTTTCTGAAAGGTTCTGTCAGGCACTTATCTCCAGCTGTGAGAGAGATGGAGAGAAAATGAAAAGGGAGGGAAGGGAAGGTGCAGGGGCTTTGCTCAAACAGGTTAATCGACTGGCTTTTTTTTTTTTTAGGGCCTCTCTTTTGTTTATCAATAGAGCTCTGACTGAGTGCACTCAAACGCATGAATTATTCATTGGAGCATGGACTCCCTGCTCTCTTTGGAGTTAGCGATGACAGCAGTCTGATAACACACAGTCTGCCCTTCATGTAGTGCTTTTGGAAAAGAAAGGGAAAATTCATCTAGGTGCCAGATTTGTCATGTGCTTTCAGGATCCACCAGATTCGGATTGCAATTAAATAACTGTATTATGTAAACACACTTGAGAGTTTCTAATTGTGCAAGGGTCAGCGCTAATCTTGCGGTACGTTAAAGCCTCGGGGCAGGATGGTGAGTTTACACTCATGAGTGGGAGGACTGGCCGTGTGGGGGCAGGAAGTGGACGGCTGTTCTTGTCAATGTTGCCCTTTAATTACTGAGCCTCAGAGGCCCCTGATCTGCTGTCCCTCTGTGGTTAACACAGTTCCCTCTGTCTTCATTCTCTTCCTCATTTTGTCCTGAAGTTCTCACTGCTGAATGAATGCAGAACTAGTGTGTGTTGTCATTGATGTGGCCGTATTTGGTCAGTTTTGTGTGTATGTGTGTGTGCGCACGCACACTGAGCCAGATTCATTAAGTTAAGCTTAGTCTGTGGCCCGAGAGCAAGGAGGGGGGCTGAGATGGGCAGCAAGGAGGGAACTTGTTCAGATGAATAATTTATTCAGGATTCCAGGAATTGTTTGCCAAGGTGATGATGGTCGATTTGATTCTGAGCCAAAGCAAACGGACTCCGAGCACACTGCAGTCTCTCTTCAGAAGTGTTTGTGTACATGTGAGTGAGATGTCTAGTGGTGACGAAATGAGCCCGCATTCTCATGACAGGCCAGTGTATTCCTAACAGAATGCAGACAGGGTTATATTATAATATTTTATTCTGATTACTGGTAGTTTGTCTTATTTGAAACACAGTTTGAGTTGATGAGTGTGGGTTGTATTTTTATTTATTTATTTTACATTACATTTACTTTTTAGGCATACACCAGTAAGCCTTATTTTTCCATGTAATGCCTGATATTAAACATTATTATTGTTATTATAATTTTCATTATGCAAATTAGACATTTAATTTTTTGCTTAATGCTTGTTTTTAACTGTTTATTGATTAATGCTTTAAAGAATTAACTTTAACTGAGCACTTTAAATCACTTACAGTTAAAGGTTTAATATCCGCCAACAAATGTATGTTCTAAATATAAACCAGTACTGATTAATTAAAAAGTGTTTAATACTGACAGATTCATCTGTTTGTCTTCCTCGATAAAGCTCGTTGAATAAAGTGTTTTTGGACTGCAGTGTGTAATGAAATACTAGCCTGCAGGACATTTTAAGCTGCTTGCCACATTGTATGTTCAGTGTTGAATATAGATACGGTAGAGTGTGCTCGTGTGAATTTTGGATCACAACTGTCTCTCAGCCCTGTGCATTGGATTAGGTGGTCGTGTCTGTGTCCTTTGTCCAGGTCCCATGTCCAGCTTCAGCAGATGAATGCACAGAGAGACACAAACATCACTAAATGGTTCCAACAGGATTTGTGCTGCATATGCAGTGGGGGCAAGACACAGACAGCCTGTACAGACGGCTGCTGCTCAAAGCAGCCTTTCAGCCCGAGGTTTAGAGGAGCCTGTGTCAGGCAGGAAGGAGTGAGCTCAAGTGTGTGAATGCCACTGAGTGCTTTGGTTTATTTGTTAACGTCTTATCTGTGAAGGTTGCTTCATCTGTCATCAGAATGAAAATTAATGTTTTTTTTTTGTGTCTGAGTGAGCATGTAAATGTAAGTTCATCTACACAAAGTCACTCCCTATTTCTCTCCCTCTTGTCTGTAATTGTTCATTGAGTCACAGAGAGACAGTGCAGTGGTCTGTATGTGTGTTCATTTGTCACCGATTGGCTCTCCTTCAGTGTGCAGTTGTTTTGCAGCATATTTTATCCTCATCAGTGTCTCCCAGCACTCAGCTCGTACCCACAGCAACAGGTAAATGGCTTCTGGCGTGCCATTGACAGGGCTGTGCGTGAGAGCTCTTCACACGCTGCTTGACAGCACTGAGCACCTGGGATGGTGAAGCTGAGCAGAAAGCATTGCTCTGTTGAAGGGCCTTGTTTTCACTCCCTGTGCCCTGTTTTTCATCAGCCTGTGTGGGAGCTGTTCTAGTAGCTTACGGCAAGCCTCTGGAACTCAGCAAAACCACACTTCCTGTTCTTATCCCATGGTGCAGTGGTTTAATCTGAGGTTAATGTATTTTGTAGGGTAGTTTGTGTAAAGTGATTCTGATTAAAATCCTTTTAGCTTGTTTTATGGAGTCTACCAAAAGTGAATGTCATAAAAACATGTTCAGGTCACACAAAAAAAAGAAAAGAAAAATGATTGATTGATGGTGCAATTTCACTGTGGCAATTTCATGACTTTTTTCTCCCTCTCAATTTATTATTACTTTTTTTTTCTGAAGTTCCCTTAATTATCTTTACTTTGATTCTCATTTTTGTTTTTTTCCCCTACTTTAACAGTGTTTTTTGTAACATTTATGAGAGGATAAAATGTGATTGTCAATGTCACAGTGGAAAAAAAAATATTTTTCATGATGCGTAACACTTTTTTTCAATGATATTCCCCTTGTATCATATCTTGCTTAGTGTTCGTTTTATTTTTTTTAATGAATATAAATGTAGATATTTTTTACCATAAGTCACGTTCTTTCAAGCCAGCATCACAATAGGAAGCTCCTGTGTAAGTCATGCCATATATCAGTGGAAAAGTATTTTCTGATAATTACTGTAGATTATATTTTACTTCGGACAGGCACAAAGGTTTATTGTATTGGGCATATTGCTAATGTTTCCCAATCTTTCCTTTTTTAACACACACACACACACACACACACACACACACATACTCTTCACCCCACCCATGAAAGAGAAGCCGTTACTCCCCCTCCCCCATCTGCCCCCTTTCATCCCACATTAACTTGCAGAGCTGATCTGATCGACAGGCTGAAAATTAAATTTAATGACCTGCCCCTGTGCGCGTAATATGATTTTACTGCCTGTTATGGTCAAGCAGAGCTCCAATTTACATAATGATCAGAGGGAGAGATAGGGGCGGACCGGTTGCTGTGGCAACCTCAGAGTGGCTTACAGGAATGGAAGCCAAGGGGAGGGGGGTGAACTGATGAAGTGAGCGAGGAAAAAGAACCTCAGTCTATGGCTTACGTTTGAGAGCAGGCAACCTATTTCAATATTTCCTTGTTTTGGTTAGATACCAACTGATTATTGTTATTGTATGTGTTTGTTTTACAAAGGAGTATGTGTTTGTGTAGCAAAGCCGGGCTGAGAAAGCATTAATAGCTGAATGACTCTGAAGGGGTGTGGAGAGAGCTTAGATCCTTTGTTCACATCCCTGACAGTCAGTTCATCACAGGTCAGGACACATCCACTCTCACCCGCTCTAAAGAGAGACCGAATCCATCAGAGTGCCAGGGTCGGCACCCTCCCACAGGCACAGAGGTCACGCTGCCAAAAAATGAACGGAATGTGGCTTGCAGGAAAGAAAGAGAAATTTCTCCCCTCCCTCACCTGCTGGGCCATCTGCTCCAACCTATAATCAATTTGTTCACCGCCCCACATTTCCTCTCCCACCCTCCTCACACTCTCCCTTCCCGTCTCTTCTTTTCATCCTGGAGCATTAGCATAGCTCATGATGAAATATAGCTTTTTGGGGCTTCAGGTAGCTGTGAGTAATGCAGGAGAACCAGAGCATGTTGGCTGATTACCCTGTCCGTCTCTCCATATCAATAAAAGTCATTTTGAATATTGCTGTAGGGCTCTGGTTCCTCGCCTCCTGCGCTGCTGGAATGGGAGCATGGGGGAAAATGGTAATTGCTCAGTATTGCCATCGTTAATCTCCCAGCACCAAATTAGCATTAGCATATTTCAACATGTTAATGAAATAATCTGTCTGGGTAATGAGGGGGTGGAGGGGAGGTTGAGGCCAGACACCCCCCCCCCCCATCCCTCCTTCCCTCTCTTCATCTCTTGACCAGATGGGCACCGCAGGCCTTCTGCCCATCTTGGCCTGGCAGAGCGGTTGATTTGGCCAGATCTGTTTCAGTAGCAGTGTGCTGGAGCGCCGTTTGGCTTTGTGAGCCACACACAACCATATCGGCGCTCAAAGAGCATCATGTTCATTATGCTCCAAATCATACACATGGCAACATCAGCGACGACAGACAGTTCTGAAGTTTTGACTTCATTAATCTGGAGCTCTGGAGGTTTCCCATCATGCCTCATTTAGAGTCTTGATTAGAGCATTCAGCAATGTGAAAGTAATGTGAGAGTGTTCGAGTGCATGTTGTAGTGATTTAAGTACATTTGAGTGATTCGGGAAGAGCTGACAACATTTAATAACCGTACTGTTTGTATGTCTCTGTTTTTCTCTTTTAGACTGAGATTGCCAAACGTCTAAATGCAATTCTTGCCCAAATAATGCCTTTTTTGTCACAAGAGGTAAATAAATATTCTCATAAAATGAGCTGCTTGCCATTTTAGCCCCATTATTTCCGGTAGCCCATGCTAATGTTCTGTGTATTAATCTGTCTTTTCTATTTCCTCCAGCACCAACAGCAGGTTGCGCAGGCTGTTGAACGTGCTAAGCAAGTGACAATGACAGAGTTGAATGCCATCATCGGGGTACGTGGACTTCCCAATCTGCCTCTCACCGTGTGTATACCCTTCTTTCTCCTTCATTTGACCAAGGCCAGGGTCAAATCTGCACTCATGCCACTCACTGTACTAATGCATTCATGCCTGGCTCCTAAATGACAATTGGATTTATAGTATGTAGTAATAAAGATCAAATTTGCTCTTAAAGAAGTTACACCAGCCTACTCCCACAGGCCGGGTTTGGGTCAAAGGTGATACATAAGCTGTAATCCTCCGCTGTAAAACCTTCAATCCAACACATATTACCTCAGAAGCTCGTAAACAGTCTAAGGGCAAATCCGTGATTGCTAGAGACGTTTAAAGTTGTGCTCTGGGAGCAGATCAGGATTGTTGGTGTGTCTGGCTGCAGATTTGCCCCTGTCCTTCATGATGTGATTTTCACTTTTTTAATTTGTAATGCCATGCATTTACACCATGATGTTTGCTTTTATTATGCCATCGTTTTTGTCTTGTCACAGTGTGCCGTTTGGATCATTTGAGTTAATTTGTGCCTGTAGTGCCTCTCTCTCTCTGTGTCTGTTTGTCACAGGGTTTCAGAGGCATGTGGAGAGAAACATGTTAAGGATTGTGTAGTTAAGCTCTCGTTTTGATCACAAAAAGGGAGAAGTCTAATTCTGTCAGGGTTGTCTGCGATTAGTCATGTTAAATACTTTAAAGAGCCTGTGTTAAGGAGCATTGAGAATGAGAAGCTTCCTATTGAATTTGGCAACACAAACATTACTTGAATCACTTCATTTAGTATCTGGAAAACTGGTTTGTGTGTTAGACTGTTTTCTCTGTACCTAAGCCTGGGTTATCGTCATTCTAAACCCCACTTTTAACCTTAGTTAAAGGTAGGTTTTACACTTGTAATTTAGAAGCAGGTTTACTCCACTGCTTTCATGGTACTAACCCTGCACTGTGGTGTCAATCTTGTAGAGTGTGAAATGATGCGGTGTATTAAAGAATGTTATTGCAAGATGCTTAGCAACAGACAACCAATAGTGTACATCATATGGAAACACTGCGCATTGTATAAACAATTGTTGCAGTGTTTAAGTGGGAAAATGTAATCTGGTGATAAACGTGTGAATTGGTAACGGGTAAAGATGTTGCACGCTGTGGTCAACCATTCAGAGACACTGACATGTACTGTGTTTAATGTCAACATATGAATACCCAGGACTAATTGCAAACTTTGGGAAAAAGTATGAGCAGTATGAAATGTGAATCAAAATAATTCAGGATTCCATTTAGAATTACCCAGGGTTAACGGTTTCAAGTGTGAAAAGACTTTGTCAGACAATGTGTTTGAATCTTATCCAGAGTTAATTTTGTTCAGTGTTTAATCTAAACTATTCATTTCTGTAGGTCAGTAGGCCAAAAACAGAAGTGCTCTTACATGCACAGTTAATCACATTTTTGTAGGCATGATCTTTCTGTCCAAATATACACAGTGTGTATTGTTTAAAGTATTAAAATGCACAGTGTCACCTGTGTCCTTCAGAGCAAGCACACAATGCTATGCTTGATGAAGACTAGCTACAGTCACTTCATCTAGGTCCAGTAGTCAGACGTTCTGAAAACTAAACTGGAGTGATTTCAGTTTAATTATTATCCTTTGTGTCAATGGGCCATTTCCTTTTCATTTTACAAAAAAAAATGTTTTTAGAAAATTTTACTTGATAGATTTTACTAAATAATTCAAATCAAAGTTTTATTAGATGTTAAAGTACTTAGTGTGTCTCCAGTGGTGAAGGTGACTATCCAACTTTGATTTGCCTGGGCTGGGCTAGTGGGTAGGAGGTCCTGAGCTGGGTCAGGACAGCCAGAGCAAGATATTGGAATTCAATTAAGGCAAGTGAGCCAAGACTCTGACCTCTGTTTTCAAGGTAATTGCTTCCTCGAATCTGCCTGAATGCAACTGTCGACGGGGCTCCATCATTTAACAGCTAGCCATTCAGCAGAGCAGCTTGGTGAGACGTGGGGAGGCATGGGGGCAGGGCTTGCTGCTTCTGCTCACTTGTGCACACTTAGCAGTCACATGGTCATGATGGTGGATCATCATCATCATCATGATGGTGGGTAAATAGATGTAGTCAGGCAGACACTTGCCACACTGTTACAGGAATTAACACACAATCTCTCACACACCCTTACAGGCTTAAAAAAAAAAAAGCTTTTATTTGTTGGCTGGTGAGATGCCAGGGGGTCATTAGATTCACTGTTAATCAGGAGCCAGCAGTGTTTGGCACAGTGATAGAGACAGTGAGGAGAAGGAAGATTGTGAAAGGAGAGAGAGACATTGTGAGAGGGAGTGATATTCAAAGGGAGGGGTAGAGGCAAATAAGTGGGTTAGCAAGAGAAGAGAGATGCCCATGAAACCTCTAGTCTGCGGTACCACTGACCTGTTAAAGTGTCAGTGCTGATGAAAATTTCCTCACTGTCACAACCCCTAGTTGTGGGCCTTGTCTCAGCTAGTTGCTCGTTGACATCAACATTGGCCAATGTTGCCCTGTGTATCCTCAGCTTTATGTTTGTCGAGTTGGGTTTCGTTTGAATTTTATAGGTTACGATTCTGCTTATTATTTCCGATATTCGGTCAAGATCAGTGAATGATTTTCTTCATGCTTATACATGTGCTTTCTTTCTCATCTATTTACGGTCACAAAAGATGACTGTGCTTGTGAGGATATACTGACATCATTTTGTGCATATTGGTAACAAGAGGTAAAAAGAGAAGTCCGTTCCGGCCCAGAACAACTACTTCCGCTGTAGAAATGCACAGATACGGACATAGGCTGGGAACCTGCACTAGTGCCTGTACAGTGGTTCTCTGTGCTCACGCTTCAGATACATGCATGGCAAGTAAAACCGTGTGCAAGTTCTTTCCATTCTTGAGCTTAAATGATTTAAAATCACATTTAAATGTAAATGCAGTAATCGTTAAGCAGAATCGAAATGCACGTCTCCTATCGAATCCCTGGTTTTTGGAAATTTGGAACCAGTTCTCGATACCCAACAATACATTTTTTGCCAGCACTGTTATGCTATTAGTGGAAGACTAATAGGGATCAGTGTTTCTTTTTATGATGTTTAAGGGTTTTCAGCATTGTGGTAAGGTTAGAAACACACATTTAAATACAAAAGCACCCTGTTGGTCAGCATTCATGTGCCTGGGTGGATTTGTGAAGTAGTGATGTGTTATTCATGAGTGAGCTTGTAATGACATGCTCATCTCTTTTCTCTCATCAACAGCAGCCTCATGCTGTCTACCCTGCTCTGATGGTCAGTGCTAAAACAGCCTCTGTGTATGTTATATTTTGGTTTTTGAAGTGAAGTTGATACCCCAGCATTCTTTAGACCCTAACGCTTCTCTGTTGTATCTTGTGTGTTTGTTCAGCGTTGTGCTTCCTTTAGTTGTTGGTTTCAAAGCAGTGGCTGCTTATTGGGAGAATATTAATGCTTTTTTACATAGGTTTAGAAATTCATATTATATATTTATGATCCCTGTTTACATTAATATGATCACTGCAGGACTGCTGAGACATCAATAAAAAGTATTTGATACATATTTAGATTATTTTGAACCGAATGCATTAACTAAATGCACTATATTTGCATGAGAACATTTATGTATTTAGAGCTAAAATTCTGCATATAAAATTGTTAATTATTTGCAGTTACCGGTTCATAAATCACAAATGCACTACTGTTAGTTTTGTTTGTTTATTTATTTTTAAATCCACTTTGTGCTCACCAAGACTTTGTGAAATACATCCAATAACTCATTTTAATACATTTGTAAAAATTATTAAATGGCAAAGCTGGATTTGCCTTCAGTGTCACATGATCCTTCAGTAATCATTCTAATATGCTGATGTCTTATCGTATGAAAAAAATAACCTGAATTGAGATTAACTTGAAATTGAGTTTATTTGAAATATACTGTATGTATTTTTGTAACATTTGTTAACATCTTTACTATCACTTTTGATCAGTTTAAAGAAAAAATTGTATCGACCTCATTTGAACCTTTGAATGGTAGTGGGCCAGCTTTTCCATCTGAAATGTAATATAATTTTTTAAAGCACTGTATGGACCGCATTAGTTTGTGGACTGATTTGGTTTTTTTAAGGTAATTACTAATGTGGGAATATCTATCTAATATAGATTTGCGAAGGTCTTTGCTTTGGATGTATGTATCACAGAACATTTAATCCAGCATAATTGGTCTGATGATAAATGTCATAATTACTGTGTACAATTGTGGGAAATAAGGTGAAAATTATACCTAATGCTGCCACCACAGAGGCCGTTCTGAGCTATATGTGATTGGACTCATATTAAATCCTTTTCTCATCAAAAGGGATTCTGATATTTTAGCCAAAATGACTAAATCCAAAATGAAGGCAGCACCATGAGAAATGTAGCTTTAACTGTAGTATTAGATGAAGACCAATATATTTTTGATTCGGATGAAAATCACACAATGCAACAGACATTTACCTGATCTGATCAGTTGCATTATCACATCTTCCCCTCTTAGTTGTAAACAGCCACTGCTTTGACACTATATATGTTACTGACCATTAAATTAACACAAACATAGGATGGCTTGTCTTATTGGCTGTTGTTAAGGAGGCATGGAGGAGTGGCTTAGTTTAGGAGATGGTAGCCATGGACCTATGTCTAAAGAGGTGACTAGTGAATGCCATACATTGGACCGTGCTTGTATGTGTGTGTATATTAGTATGTGAATGAATGTGTGTACATTTTGACTCATGCACCCTTAATTTAATATTGCTTCTTGATTGCATAGGATAGAACGAAGTGTGTATAAATCCTGTTTGAAGCTCATGTAATTAGTCAAGGATTTGTGTATGTCTTGTTTGTTGTAAAAGGATGCATGTTAAGTAGTGTAGTTTCTTAAGAGCAGTGCATGTTAAGAAATCTATAGTATGTGTTCGAGTAAGCCGTTCCTGCTGAGCTCAAGGAGGACATGTCCTTGTGAACAGTGTCCTGCTTTGATCCAGCCACTAATGGAAGTGTTGTGGTGCTAGTGTCTCTCTCTGTGCATCCTGTGAGAGAAGGGCTTAACCAGTCACCTTTATTCAGTGTTTGCTTTCCATATGCCTTTTTCCCTCTGACCCACTTGCTGTGCATGTGTGTGTTGACAGCAGCAGCAGCTCCAGGCTCAACACCTTTCTCATGCTGCCCACGGACCCCCAGTCCAGCTGCCCCCTCACCTGCAGCCCCCAGGCATCCCTCCAGTCACGGGCTCAGGGTCAGGTCTGCTGGCGCTGGGAGCTCTGGGTAGCCAGGCGCACCTGTCAGTCAAAGATGAGAAGAACCACCATGACCTGGAGCACAGAGGTAACGCACAAATGCACTGAAGAGAAAACAAAAATACATGCCCTGAAGTGGTATGCTCATGCTTTGGTAAGAAAATAAATGTAAATGCTGACTTGGTGCTTTTCTTTATATTTTTTTCTTTTAACGACTTCTTCATTCTTACTTGGATAAAGAGCGGGAATCTAGCACGGTGAGTTCAAGAGTGTCATTTTCTAATTTTCCATATCTGTCTCTACTTGCTTTTCTTTATGCATATCTTCATAAAATGTAATCTGTTCCTTACACAAAACTACTGTATGGTGCTGAAGGCTTCAAACATGAGTCATATGGATTTTTATTTCTGTGCTACTTTATGTCCATTTTAAAGTACACAAAGAAGAACGATGTAAAAAAAACTACTGAATGCATCTTTAAGTACCGATACCACAATGGTGTAAGATGTTGCACTGGCTGTCAAAGTGGATCAGCGTGATTGTCTCTTAAGTTTTATGTAAATTACACTGATCATGGTGAGTTTTAGAGAGGGGTCTACACAACAATTCCTTTTACTGTCCAACAAAAAAAGAGCTACCTTGGGCATCTCATTTCTGCGTCAGTAAATCCTTTCATCTTGGGCCATACGTTTTATCCAAAAAAAAAAAAAAAATCCTATTGTTTCAAACCTTAGTTTTTTTGCTTGTTGCCTCATCAAACAACATAACACTGCTAGTGTTTTTACAAAGCCATTCTTTAAAATTACTCCTGTTGTGTTCCTGTTGTGTTTGGAGTGACATGAAGTAAATTGTGACAGAATTTTTTGTTGAACTATTCCTTTAAGTCCTGATGTTTGATGAAGAGGGAAGTCAGTGGCATATTAACAGCGTGAGGAGAGCGGAGCAGGCAGCATTAGGGCACACTAAGCCTATAAAAAAATAATAAAAAGGAGAAGGGAGCCTGCTGTATAATCCTACTTTTAATCCAGGTAAAAAATGCGCAAAAGCACAGGCCAGGGATTAGCAGCGCTATAATTTCATCACAATTAAAAAAGACTTTGACTCTCTATCTTAGAGGATTTGTCCTCACCCACTCTTCATGTCTCCGGCTCCTGGCTCAGATAAACCTGACTCATTCAACTATGTGTCATTGCCTCCACCTTTGTTTCTCCTTGTGCCTCTTTTCTTCAATTTTGTTAACTGCTCTTTCACTTGTTCGTTTGGCTCTGTCTCCACAGCTGTTGTTCTGTCCCTATGTGCATATCTCTTGTCGTGTTTATTTGCAGTTTCCATACAACCACTTAAAGTCTTCCTATCTCCCAAAGGCTGGATTACCCCGTTTCACCTCTTAAACTGGATATGCAGAAAGGTTTTACTTGGCAATAGAGTTGTGTGTGTGTGTGTGTGTGTTGAATGGGCAACAGTGTGAATGGGTGCAGTCATGCCTGCAGAAATCAGACTCTGCTGTTCATTAGCGCTTAGTGCAGCAGCGTCCATCCTGCTCTCTGCCCGCCGGGACTTCCTGTTGTCATGGGTCATCTGATAGCACTGCTCTGACTTCACTTATTGAGTCATGTTAAGCCTGTCTTAAAAGGTCAGCCTATTAAACCCGCAGCTGAGACGCACACACACATGCTCCCCTGTCAGGCTGAGAGAGCAGTCTAGGTCTGTTTATTACTTTTGGATTAGCAGAAGAGGGGGGTGGGGAAAACGGGACAAAAGCAACACTGAGATTGTTGTAGAGTGTTTGTGAGTGGGGTTTAAGATGCCGGGAATCCTTTGTGTTGCCTCCAGGAGAGCATTGGGGTTCCTTCTGCCTGGAGATCGCTTCCTTTGGCCCAGCCACATCCTCCTTTTCATCTGTCTCCCCTCTCTCTCTGCATGAATAGAGGTTTGTCAGTCAGACGAGAGTGTGGGCTTGGCACTGAGATCATGCACTGGCAGTGCCACACTCTCTGGGCCAGAGATGATGCCCGCCTGCCCAGCCTTGCTCAAAGTGCTAGCGCCACTCAGCCGCTGCCACTCTCAGTGCATCCTGGGATATGTGATCTTCCATCTTCCTTTCCTGTCTTTTCCGCTTTCCTGACTTTCTTCTACGGTACCTACACACAGTTTAAGTAGTTTAAGTATACTTACTTGTATTAGGTGGTTTTAAAAAAAGTAAGGATTAAAAAAATGCAGTAGTTCTTCTTCTTCTTATTATTATTACTATTAATACTATTAGAATTATTTAAAAAAAAAGCTCCAGGTTTGCTGTCGATTATTATTATTTTTTTGAAGGGCTTCACAATTTGTCAAAATTGGATTTTTGCAATTTACAACATTAAACAAATAGGAAATATTATTATTGTAATTCACTGTAAAATAGTGGGTCATAATTTTATTTTATAGCACAACTGTAAAATTACAGTACTAATATTTATGGGTGCTTTCATTTAATATGTTTCAAATATAAAAAATCAAGCTTTTTGGACCGAAATCCGTAGGAACCCCTTTAATTTTTTTTTTTTTTTTTTTTTTTTTTAAGACCACAGCTGATTCATAAATGATTGGTGTGTGCTGTGTTTTCAAATACACATTATGAGCGACCCAAACTCACATCTCATTACTTGGAGCAAACCACTTTGAGAGACCGATGCTTGCTTGTACACAGAACGCTTCACTCTGTAATTCACTGTGCATATATTTATATTTAATTGAATCCACAGCATTTGCAGTTTGATAATTGCAATAATCCGTATTGAGATTTCACTTTTATTTTGATTGTGTAGCTCTAATGCCTAGCTTACACTACAGGATTTTAACCCAGGTTTCCAAGTTACGAGCTCGCCAACAGGTCGGACTGATTTCTTCCTAATGTCCATTTTTAAATAAACCGCTCCTGTTTCACTTCTTAATTTGTGTTGTTCCCATTCTAATTCTCGTGTGGGTTTTCATCATGATGTGGTTTGTGGACCATGTAGAGTTGTTGTGTGACAGAGTTGTTTTCAGCTTGTGTAGTGTGTGACCCCCTGTTGTGGATCATTTACGTAGTGTTGTCTAGTGTGAACTGTGAACACTATAACGACTTCACGACAGACAGCAAGTCATGTATTCTGAACAGTACCGTGATCTGCAGATGTTTAAAGTCATGTAGTGTGAACTGAGCTTAAGGCAGCAAGTGGTCTTGGCAGAGGGCTGTGGAGTGAAAGAGGCGTACTTAAACTCGCCTTCCCTTTTAAGGCCCATTAGTTGTGTTGAAAGGTTTGCTGTGTTTTAGTAGAGGTGGGCATGTGCAGGAGGGTAGGAAAACAAGACGTCATCTGGCTGGTTAACTCTCATGGTAAGTGGCAGTTTATTCTTGTCTGGTCTTTGAATTTCACTGTTATTCTCTCTGTCTCTCCCCCCTCTGTGCCACAGGGATTAGTTTTCGCTTGAACCTGCTGTCCAGTTTGGCGCGTTGTGTAATGCTTGGTGCAGGTTGCCCAGTGCTGTGAGGTTAGCCCAGAATGTTTGAAGCGTGGTGTGGTCAGGCTGGTTCAGAGGCCTCACTCTTCAGGGATAGTTTGCTCAGCTGTCCCGCCTGCTTTGCTTCATGGGGCCTGGACTTGCCTGCTTGGCAGGACCTACGCTCTCTCTCTCCATGCCAGGGAGTACAGGGTGATCTAACAGGGCCTGGGGCTTAACCCCCTCGCTTCTTTGTGTTTACCTTGTACGAGCGAGGAATTTACACACATGGCTCGTTCAAAGCCACCAGTGGACCCATGTCACCTCTGATATTTGTATTTGTGCTGCTGAAAGCCCGGGCCATCCTGAGCATATCTGACTGTCTGCAGCTAATGAGCTGAACCTAAATCGTCTGTTATGTTATACTGAGGGAGGAGCTCTTACATGGAGTATTTCTTTAAAATGTAATAAACCTGCATATATAAATACATGTATGCTACGTGATATTCAGGGGGTTCTATTAGTTTGGGTATTGATTTGGTATTGAAGTGCAAAGTGTACAAATTCTATAAATGTGGCATTATTTACGGGAATCATTAAGTGTATTGAAACCAAGTGCACAGTGATGAGCTTTTGTTTATGATTTGTGCTGATCAACTTCATGTTTTTATATATATATATATATATATATATATATATATATATATATATATATATATATATATATATATATATATATATATATATATATATATATATATATATATATATATATATATATATATATATTTTTTTTTTTTTTTTTCTTTAAGCAGAATAATTCAGTATCACCGTCAGACAGCCTGAGGGCCAGTGAGAAACACAGAGGCTCTTCTGAATATAGTCTGGACCCGAAGAAACGCAGAGTAGAGGAGAAGGACAACATGAGCCGATATGTAAGATTCTTATAGTACAGCCACACATACAGAAATCAATCATTTTCAGTGGTCATTCATTTTGTGATTTTTCTACTAATATTTACAGAGACCAGTAAGTGATCTCTAATGGCTGATAAGATACGGATATATTGTCCGTTCCTAATGAAGTCATTTTCATTTTGCTGTTAAAAATGTACACTGCTGTCCAAAAGTTTTATTCAGCAAGGTTGTATCAAATTAATCAAAAGTCAGTAAATAATTTGACATTGTTACATTATATTTCTGTTTCAAATAAATGCTGTTCTTTTGAACTTTCTATCCGTCCAAGAGTCCTGAAAAAAATTACTTTTTAAAATCGTGATGTTATTTTAAATTATAATTGACAACATTACTGTCTTTACTGTATTTTGGATCAAATACATGCAGTCCGGGTGAGCATAAAAAAACCCACTAAAAACACTGACCCCAAACTTTTGAGTGGGAGTGTATATTATGATGTGTGTATATATAAACTGTCCATGCTATAAATTTATGATTGTGTTCATACTGACAGATTTACTGCCAGCTTTGTTTTAGCCAAATGTTATTTTTCATATCAGTGTTACTTCCAGAAATACAGTACTATCTTGGATCGCTCAAGTCTATAACTGTTGTTTATACAATACAGGACAGTGATGGTGACAAAAGTGATGATCTGGTCGTGGATGTGTCCAATGAGGTAAAAACTAGTATTTTATTTACTATATTTAAAAACTAGTTTCCCATTTTTGTTTTGAGAGCTACTAGTCTCTCGTATGTAACTCTTTCCCACTGTAGGATCCTGCCACTCCAAGGGTCAGCCCGTCTCATTCTCCTCCTGAGAATGGACTTGATAAGGCCAGAGCACTGAAGAAAGATGCCCCCAACAGCCCGGCTTCTGTGGCCTCCTCTGGGAGTACCCCCTCCTCTAAAGTGAAGGACCACCCACATGTAAGTGTTAGGGAAAAGAGAATGGGCATTGATGGTGATGCGTCTCTGCACATTTGCAAGACCTTCTTCCTCTCCTCAGATTTATAGCTGCAGTGAAAATGTCAGATTGAAGCATAACATGAATACATCAGCTACTGTCAGACAAACAGCGGCTTAGCCGCTAGCCTTGG
Source organism: Carassius auratus (assembly GCF_003368295.1). Lineage (NCBI taxonomy): Eukaryota > Metazoa > Chordata > Actinopteri > Cypriniformes > Cyprinidae > Carassius > Carassius auratus. Next base: position 116,494 of record NW_020525603.1, on the reverse strand, counting down.
CTAATGTCTCAACGCGCTTAGCTAGCCTCAGAGGGGAAGAGGAGAAAAGAGAGAGTGATTAAAGATGAGTGAGAGGATGAAGTCTCGGGGAAGGGTTTGGTCTGAAGTTTAGCTTTATCCTCCTCAGCTATAATGAGCTGTCAGTGTTTGACTGGATTAGTGTGGGTGTGCTCTCTGGATTTGAGCATTTGTGGAATGTAGCTTTAGCTAGCTTTAATTCCATCTTTGTTCCTTCATCTTTCAGAATGACAAGTCCTCCACCCCAGGTTTAAAGTCCAACACCCCCACCCCACGCAACGACGCTCCCACCCCAGGAACTAGCAACACCCCTGGACTCAGGCCCATACCTGGAAAACCACCTGGCATAGAAGCACTGAGTAAGTTGTAAATGCGCCCTTTTTTTAAGCTTTCCATTCATCAAGCATACTCGTTTGTCTAAACTTTTGACCATATTTTTGATCATTGAATAACTTTTTGAAACCAGTTACCTGAGCTTGTGATGTCATGTGGTTAATCTGGAGTCAAAGAAAAAATTAACCTGTGAGTGTGAGTATGCATTTATGGCTTTTCTTCTTTATATATTCCCAGCAGCGCCTGCCCTACGTACGCCATTGTCGATTGCGCCACCATATGGGGCTCCGTTTGCCATGATGGGTCACCACCCAGAGATGAACGGCTCATTGACCAGTCCAGGTGTTTACCATGGCCTTCACATCTCCCCTCAGATGAGTGCCGCAGCCGCTGCTGCCTATGGACGCTCGCCTATGGTTAGTCTTTATTTACTTTGATTGCATATACATTCCTAAAGGTTTGCAGAAGCTTGTTTTCCTGTTCCGGTTTCTCTCTCTCTCTTGTTCTCTCTCTCTCGCTGAATGGCCTTTAGCAGCTCTCTTCCTTAACTCAAAGTCAAGCTTCACATGCAAACCCTGTTAGAATAGCATTCGGTTTCAATATTACCTTTTGCGTTTGTGCAGAATTTGTTCTGGATCTCTGTGTTTGTGCTGAGGCCATGGGAAGTAATATATAACCTGGGGGGGTCTCTAATAATGGCTTGAGGTGATAGCTTAACTGGAATATTAACAATAAATTACAATGACAATAGAGCTGATAAAGAGAAAAATTAGACTACAAAATTAGTTTCGGTTTATTTTGCAGCTTATGTATTTTTCACATTTTACTCTTTAATGCTAAGATACTAAGATGTCTGTGTGTTGCAGGCGGGCTTTGATCCACATCCCCACATGCGTGCCCCTGGTCTGCCAGCAAGTCTGACCTCTATACCTGGAGGGAAACCGTAAGTGCTGTTATTAAACTCCAAACTATGTATAACAAGTTTTTTTTTTTTTTTTTTTGAACGAAATGAATACTTTAATTCAGCAAGAATGCATTACATTGAAATCTTATCTCACATTATAAATGGCACTTTTGATCAATTTCAAATAAATGTTGTTCTTTTGAACTTTCTATTAATCAAATAATCACAATGCCATAAAAATATAAAGCAGCACAGATTGTTTTGACTGATAATAATAAGCAATGTTGAGCACCAAATCAACGAATGATTCATTAAGGATCATGTGACATGTGAGATGAGAATTTCTGATTATTGATCATTCTCCTCCTTTAATGCTCTGATAAATAGGGCCTACTCCTTCCACGTTAGCGCGGACGGCCAGATGCAGCCAGTACCTTTTCCTCCAGATGCTCTGATTGGACCAGGTATTCCCCGTCATGCCCGTCAGATCAACACACTCAGCCACGGTGAGGTGGTGTGCGCCGTAACCATCAGCAACCCCACACGGCACGTCTATACTGGCGGCAAAGGCTGCGTGAAGATCTGGGACATCAGTCAGCCTGGCAGCAAGAGCCCCGTCTCACAACTCGACTGTCTGGTATGTGTTGTCTTGTCAGTCCACACAAAATCACAAGAATTCTCTTCTGAAGTACAGTTACATTCTTTTATTTTTTTTAAAAACATTTCTATGTATAATCTTTCCCTTTAATCCCCTTGCTAAATAAAGAACCAATTTTGGGGCTATGAGAAGTCATTCTAGGGGAAAATACCATGATGTCTCTGCATTATCCCCCTCAGTCTTTGTGTCCCTGTGCTTGCTCCATAGTGCAGAAAGCGGTGTATCTGATGAGCTGTTCGGCCATTATAAAGTGATTTAATTTGTCTGAAAGCCTGGACTTATTGATCTCCCTCAGGAACAGATCTAGAATTCTCCTGCTAATTTGAAAATGTGCTTCATCCTTGTGCTGCAACTAAAAACCCTTAAAAGCCTTTCCAATACCCACTTACCATTCTGTGCCCTTTTATCGGTCGCCTCGCCTCCTTGACTAACCTTCATAAACACAGGTTAGACAGGAATTAGGGAGCCAGAGCAAATAACAGGGAGCTGAACGGCTGCTTTTCAGCCCTGCCATTTTGATTGGCCTAAACTCTTGAGCATGATTATTGAGGGGCTAGAGAGGGATGTTGATGCATATTATTAAAATACACACACACACACAAAAAAGAAACTGTACAATTTTTTTTTTCCTTCACCAAAATCCTCTTTTAATGCAGCATTCCAATAATATCTGTCTATAAACATATGTTCCATGCTTCTCTCTCTCTTTAGAACAGGGACAACTATATCCGTTCCTGTAAGCTGCTTCCGGATGGCCGTACTTTGATCGTTGGAGGGGAAGCCAGCACTCTGACCATATGGGATTTGGCCTCTCAGACTCCCCGTATCAAAGCCGAGCTCACCTCTTCTGCCCCGGCCTGCTATGCACTGGCTATCAGCCCTGACGCCAAGGTCTGCTTCTCTTGCTGCAGTGATGGAAACATTGCTGTCTGGGACCTTCATAACCAAACCCTTGTCAGGTAGGAAGCAAGCCAGGAGTTGCATGACATAGTGTCTCTTTGTGGATAGCGATGCAAACGCTGTTCTGATGCATTAAACGCCAATGTGTATATGTCTTATCTACGTATGTAGGCAGTTCCAAGGACACACAGATGGTGCAAGTTGTATAGACATTTCCCATGATGGCACCAAACTGTGGACAGGTGGTCTGGACAACACAGTACGGTCCTGGGACCTGAGAGAAGGACGACAGCTCCAGCAGCATGACTTTACTTCACAGGTAAAACTTTTTAACACACAAAAATAATAAAATCTTACCAACCCCAAACTTGCTTACCAACACTGAATTTATCAAAATTACAGTGAAAACTGTAATGTTGCAAAATATTATGATTTAAAGGGTTCATTTTATACTGTTCTCTGAGGTTCACTTATGATGTTCGCGTGGTTTTTACTAGGGATGTAAGAAAATATTGATAACCATGAATATCGTGATATTTTGTTTGGCAATACTGTATCGAATTTCTCAAAAACACGATATCGATATTTATAAAAACATTTAAATAATGATCCTACAAGATTCATGGCAGTTTTGTTTTGAGTTTAATCTCGACCGCTAGATTCCAGTCTAATCTCTGAACTTAAACAGTGACAGGAAGTGCTAGCATAAGGGCACGCCGCTAATGTTAGCATTAATATAGTTTGCTGCTAGTAATGAAGGATGGAAAAATTGTTCAAAGCTGAAGTGTGTTTTAAATGACTGAAAATAGCTACAAATCTTTTATCCTTGACGTTCATAACTAGATTTTCATATAATGCAAGTCATGAAGTGCACTTTTACTTTTGGAGTGAATTTGCATTTAATTTTCTATACTGCAATTCACACATTGATACTGTGTGTGTGTGTGTGTGTGTGTGTTCATGTTCTTCCTGCAAGCACTTTATTTTTCATTAATATTAAGCTGATGTAGTTATTTTTTTCAGATCAAAATATTATGACATTGTATAATACAATTTACAAGATATAAAATAAATATGTCCTTGATTACAGTATCGCAACCCTTGTATTGTATCAACAGATTCTTGCCGATGCACCCCTTGTTTTTACATTCAAAAACATAAAAATCAATAAGTAATAGGCTGTTTTCTTCCCTGGTCTTAAGGCCAGTTCGCGTAACTCTTTGTGTTTATGGGTATGCCACATTGAAGACATTCTTTTGTTCAATATATTATTTCAATACGATGATTTCTTGTATATCAAAAGCTCAAGTAAAAGTTGATTTTTCTCAATTCATGACCCCTTTAAAGTAAGCATTTTCTATTTAATTTATTTTAAAATGTAATTTATTCCTGTGATTTACAGCTGATTTTCAGCAGCCATTACTCCAGTCCTCAGTGTCACATGATCCTTCAAAAAAAACTGATTGTTATGCTGACTTGGTTTTTGCGTAACAAATTAATGTAGAAAACTATTATGCTGAACATTGCAGAATATATATAAATTTAATTAAAATTAATTTAAGGAAAGAAATAAAAACCTTTGACAACTAGTGTATTTATCTATATACATTGCATTGTACCACAATGTGTTCTTGACTTATTTGAATGACTTCTTTACGGTTCTGTTTCTGATAATCCAAATCAGTGTTTATGCATTCATTGTCTGTATGCTTTTAGATAAGTGTGTGATTGCCTTTGGGCTTTGTGCTCTCATCTAGATCTTCTCTCTGGGCTACTGTCCGATGGGTGAGTGGCTGGCTGTGGGAATGGAGAGCAGTAATGTGGAGGTTCTTCATCACACCAAGCCTGACAAGTACCAGCTGCACCTGCACGAGAGCTGTGTCCTCTCCCTCAAATTTGCCTACTGTGGTAAGAGACCACAGTACTGTTACTTCACCTTATAGGTAGTGCATCTTGCACCTGAGAATGCATAGGGAAAAAAACAGTAGACTTGCTATGAAATATGTCTGAGACATGACATTGCATGTCACGAAAACAAATTCCTCGTATGTGTAAATATACCTGGCAATAAAGCTCATTCTGATTCTGATTCTGATTGCATGGAGTACTTCAGCCTTACTTTAGTATTCAGTGGGGTTTGTCCATTTTAGCCGGGCCAAGTTGCACTTTGTACCACCCCCGGCATGCTCTCTCTTTTTCTCTTAATGGATCACTCTACTTCCAAATAAGTCTAGCTGTAGTGAATCAAGTCATTTATATCAACCTTGACTCTGTACCCATTAGTGCATGTGTGTTTGTTCCATTTCCTAAAGGTAAATGGTTTGTGAGCACTGGAAAGGACAACCTCTTGAATGCTTGGAGGACTCCCTATGGTGCCAGCATTTTCCAGGTATGTCAGTCAATACCTCATTGCCTCCCTTCGCTACAGACCACAATACATTGGGAATGAACGTGTGTTTGTGGGATTTCTAGTGTGAGATTGATAGATTCTGTCTTCAGGCTTTCTTTTGGACTATCCCTGTTGCAGTAGGGTCTTTGAGTGATAGCTTTTATTTTTGCTGTGGAGATGCAGCTGTACATAAAATGGGCCATTAGTCTGCTAAAAACAGCATCTTTTTTTGACAAACATTCTGCAAGTTTAATGGTTTAGCACAGGTTTGAGGAAGCAAGGCTGCCATTTTCCAACCATTCTGAATGGCCTCGTCAAAATAATGGGCATCATAAATCAGTAACGGTTTCAACTACAGTCTTAAATCAGTGTTTGTTATTGTTAAACTAAAGTTTAAAACTATTAACATTTGTTTTAAATAAATGTTAATACAAATTAATTATTGCTTTAAATAAATATAAATCTTGGGAAAAACTGTGGCCTTGCCAACTGACTGAAATAAAATGACTAAAACTGAAACAAGAATAAAACTAAGGGGGGGGGGGGGGTTGTACTCGGTCAACTGCTATTCCACTACATTTCATATTACTTGCTCTCTGTTTACTATTAAGTGACCTGCTTGCCTCTAAGAGTGACTTAAATGCTTCAGTTGATCTTTAGAAGAGAGTAATGTTGACATGCTGCTCTGTGGTTCATGATGTCACTGAGTCTCTGTTTATGTCAGCTAATAGTTTCCCTGCTTTCTTCCCTCCACAGTCCAAGGAGTCGTCCTCTGTCCTGAGTTGTGACATCTCAGCTGATGATAAGTACATTGTGACAGGATCTGGAGACAAGAAGGCCACTGTTTATGAAGTGATCTACTGAATTCACTTCGCCAGATATAAAGACTTACGTATGAAGCTTCTCTTTGGACCTGATGTTTAATGGATTGAAGGGATCACTCCTCCACTTTTTCCTCCTTTTATAGTAGGAACCCAGGTTAGGAACTGGTTGATCCGTTGGGATCGGTTCCCAGATGTTTTTATTTTTAGCACACCTGGATTCTAGCAGTGGAGCAGTCCACTACTGATCAAAACGGAAACATGTTAAACTGTCCCAAGGACTTCCTGAAGGCACTAATGTAGTAAATATTGTCTTGCCTTTGCTTTAGGTCTGCTCACGGGATTGTGTGTGCCTATTTCTACCTTGCCATCCCCTCTCCCCATCTTTGTTCCTTCCTTTTTACAAAAAGTGAACAATCTGTGATTATAATATGAAGCAGTGCTTCAGTTTTAGCCTCCTGCTCCGTGGACAATTTGTTTAAAAGTGTATATATGGAGTAATAAAGACGTTTTATAAATATATATAATTATATATATTTCCATGTCCTGATATACTTGTGATGGGTTTCTTTGTCCTCATGTCCTCAATGCTTGATGAATGTAGATTAGGACACACTTTTTAATTTTGATTTTGTAAGCACACTCTCTGGGCTGGCCATTTGCTAAAAGGCTCCAGAATAATCTTCGTTAATTTTTTTTATTTTATTTTTTGCTTATTGAGCCTATCTGTTCATTGAAAATGGGATCAGACCGGAATCCTGTGGAAGTCGGAATACGACGGAAACAGCCCAGAGGAGAGTGAGGAGATGTTTGTAAATTGACAGCGATTATTAAACTTGGAGAATGACTAAATGTGCTGCATTTCTGTGCACTTTGCATTGTGTGGTGTCTTGTTGGAAAGAGGAATTCGGATAATGATGTGTGATTGTAACATGCTGACTCGGTGAGGATCGCAAGTGACGAGTAACTTGCCAACTGATCCCACAAGTGGCTCCACTGTAGTTGCTGTTGTTGAAATGGGATATGATTCACCTCAGTGATTGACGGCTTACTTCTGCTGTAGAGCTCCACCCTAATGAGCCTGCAGCCCTGGTTTCACTCACAGATTGATGTAAACCTTCTTCTACATGAGTGATCGGAGTCAATTGGGGATACGCTTCTGTACAAGTTGAGCCAGTTCTCTAATGAATATATTTATTTGCCTGCACTGAGAGAGAGACCAAGACCGAAGACATCTGCTTTTTTTAAACCGGATCCTGGCCAACCCTTTTTGTGTAAATGTGTACTGTTTTAACTGTGGGAACTGGAGTCGTCTTCATGGGACCGCAGCAGAACCGTCACGGTAACCGTACAATACCGTCCATCTTTATAACGATACAAAATATGACCCGCCTGCCTTTCACAGTCTCCCAACTTCACAACAAAGTATGTAGCAAACTGTGTCAGCACTGATCATGTTCAGTTGTTAATAATTTAAAAAAAAATTATTATTATTATTATTTTTAAAAAAAACATATCATGAATGTTGGTTTAATTGAGAGCACCATTGTTGTATTTGAATCACAGTCTGGGTGTGTGTCCCATTAACCTCCTATGTCTTATGTAGACTAATGACAAAGGCCAGGAACACTGGATGTGTTATCTAGATGTTCCCACATGGTTTCAAGCTGCTGAAAGGCTGACTGATTGAGACGAGTTGAGACATGAAGGTGTGTGTTTGTGTAAAAGAGACATAGTTGTTGCAACCACAGACCAGCTGACTCAAATATGCCCTGTGGTCCCCCAGCCACAGCTGGTGACGCACAACACAATGTTTTGGTTTCATGACCTCAAGTGGATTATTGGCAAGGAAGTGCATTGTCATTCGATTTATTCTGATAGTTTGAGCTGGTTTCGTTAGGAGTGATTGCAGTAAATGCCTGTCTCTCACCTCCTGCATTCTTTAGAAGTAAAATGACTGTAACTTAGAGAAATTAAACTTTCTCACACTTCCTCTGCCCATAAATATTGCGATCAATGTTTGCCCACAACAGCACAGGCTAAAAGTGTATACTCGACTCTATAGGAGCCATTTATAATTGGCACTGAGATATATATATATATGTATGTGTGTGTGTGTGTGTGTGTGTGTGAACCATACAGGGTGAACATCAGAGTTCTTTACTTTTTTTAATGCATTGTCTTCACTGGTTTAGGGGGAAATCTGCACAATTTTACAGGTTTAAATGTGGTAAAATGAATCAAACTGGGCCTCTTTTATGCCTTTCTTACACCTTACAGTCTCCCATAGACAGATTTTGAGCTCTATTTCACATTAGCATGAGTGCATTCTTTAATAAGGAGAAGTTGTTCTTGTTGTTGGCAAAGGAGTGTCAGTTTTCATGATTCAGCTCTGGACTGGTGTCGATTGTCTTCCTCAGACGATGACGAATGGACCCACTCCGTTTCCCTGCTTGGTGAGTCAGGCGTCTGCATTATCCTCCCTGTCCAGTAGCCTTTTCAGAACCTCAAACCCAGAGCTAATTCAGTTCCCATATATGCTGTTTGAACTTGACTGACAGAGTGCCTTTTAGCATATGTGAAGAGACGGTCCTTGTTTCTCTCCTTTGGTTGCTTTCTGTTTTCTGTCTTTCTAAAGCTTACCTTTCTTAGCTGGCAGCCCGGAGTTTGATGTTTTCCTCAGAAAAAGTGCTGAGAGGATGAAGGAGAGGGAGAGATGCACTCAAAATCCTAGCATACTGATTTTCGTTCTGCTCTCACTCTTTCATTTCTTTTGCTCTGATGTTAAAAGGCTGTACATAGACAAGGTGTGTTTTTCTTTTCTCTTTTTCTTTGTTTCTTTCTAGTTTCACTCTTAATAAGGGAACCGCTGACTAGGTAGAGATTAAAGGGCTATCCCGTTGAGTGGCACCACTGAAGAAAGAGAGAGAGAGATGGAGAAGGGCTTCTCTATGAGTGCGACCAGTGATTTGATACAATCCTCCACTCTTTTCTTTCCTCTGAAGAGCTTTCATCAGGCCTGCACACAAGTGCCCTCTCCACTCAGGCCTCAAATTAGACCGGGCTTACTGAGCCGGATGAAACAGTAACCTCACTCATCCTCTGCTGCCGTCTCTCTCATCCTGCGATACGAGCGTGTTCGGGAATCTTTCTAGCGGCTCTTGAGGAGACTCCTACTGAACCTGGGGGAGAAGTCTGTGTGAGAAGATTAGTTTCATCCGTCTGATTAGACAGAGGGCTGCTTAGTGTGTGTATGTGATCCTTAGTTCATGAGTTTCTTGCAGCATTTGCAGTTGTAGACTGAGGTAAAGTTACTGTTATTTAAGCTCAGACATGACAGTCTCACCGCATGTCTTTATATCTGTTCAGTCTGAGACATTATAGCAGAAACAGACCACTTGCAGTAATATTTTGGGGACCAGCAAAAGTTATGAAAAAATCTTTGATGCTTACTAAGACTTTGTTTATTTTTATCAGAAAAAGATACGCCAAAAGCAGTGATATTAAATCTACTGCTTTCTATTTGAATATATTTTAAAATGTAATTTATTTCTGTGATCGCAAAGTTGAATTTCCAGCAGCCGTTACTCCCGTTGTCAGTATCACTTGCAAATCATTCTAATATGCTGATTTAGTGCTCAAGAAACATTATTATCATTATTATCAATGCTGAAAATGGAGTGCTCTGTCACCAAAGTACACTACTGTTCAAAATTTAGTTTTAAATATTATTTTTGAAACACTTGTTTAGCAAGAACTGACAAAATGGTTGTTATAAAATGAATCTTGAAATAATAAAATAACAAAAACTTTCACAAAAATAAGCGGCCCTACTGTTTTTAATCTTGATAATATTTAAGAAATGTTTCTTAAGCAGCAAATCAGCATATTACAATGGTTTCTGAAGGACCATGTGGCACCGAAGAGTAGAGTGAAAATTCAGCTTTGTCATCAAAAGAATACTTTTAAAATATATTAAAATAGGTGTTTTATTTTAAATTGTAATAATATTTTACATTGCTTTTTAAAAATGTGTTTATCATAATTAACATAAAAAAATGGACAAAATCTCACTGACCCCAAACTAAAAATAGGTTGCGTAATGGACACAATATTAAGAGGTGACAAAGGTTATCACATCACAATATAATTCTTTATCAAATTTGCTGTATGTGTGTGTAATATATTGTTTATGCCCATCATGTGTACAAATGTTATTGTACCTTACAGTTACTTCCATTATGGTGTTCTGACAGACAGGACTGAAGAAGAAATGGCAGCGAGATGTGATTATTGTGAAGTCAATTATCAGGTATGTCCATAATGGTCATTAGCTTAAAACCTGCTGGAAGTGGAAATGTATAACTTCAGCAATCAGACAGGATTAAGGGAACGTTTCCTCTAGTGGTCATTAAAAGTATAATAGCTCAATCTCTCTGCTAAGGTCATTTAGCACCAGTGCCAACAAACCATCCATTTCTTGAACGGCCTGCCCTGAACAGTTTTGTGGCACATCTCTCTGAAAAAAATCAGATGTAATAACTGCAGGAACTGAATGCATGCTGTTCCACACAGATGGACCGATAAAGCTGGGAAGGTTTCACCTTAATCCTTATCCAGACAATGTTTTTGAAGCTCTTTTGAGCAGCACTATGACATTAATCTTCTCTCCTTCGGTTTTTAGCACAGCAAGGCTTGCGCTATCGCCGCACATCTTTCGCTGCTCATCTTCATTCTAATTGTGATAAATGTCCGTCATGTGCCAGCATTTTAGGGTGTTGTTGCGAAATTGATGTATCGGTGCTGCTTTAATTGTTAATATCCTGTTTTGCCAGAGCGAGCGGAGCAGGCATCTTCAGGATGATTCACAACAGATATGAAAGATTTGCACCATGCTGAGAAGGTGACGGAGGAAATATTTTATTTGCACATAAATTACATTACATATGCAGTGATACATTACACAAAGAGTGGGACATGAGTATTGGATGATGATTCATATTCTGTGATGAGTGTGTGTGTGTTGTGTAGGGAAGTGTGTCAGCTGCAGATCAGCACAGTTGGGTTCTTCCTCTGAAACGCCACCTGAACTGATTTTAATGCTGCATGGTTTTCATCAGAAGAGTGTGAGCTTCCTCTGACATGTTCCCCAGTGTGTGTGTGTGTGTGTGTGTGTGTGTGTGTGTGCTCTAATGAAGAGGGCTTCACACTGGCATGATTACAGCTGCTACTAGTTAATTCTGAGGTGAAAAGGGACGCTAATGGACTCAGTAAAGCAAATAATTGGGACAAATAAGTAATTAAGAGATTGGAAAGGGTGAGATTAAATCTAATGGACCTTTAATTTAACATGATTATGAAGTTCTCCTTTAACTCCTCAATCAGATGGAGCAGAGCTGAAATGAACTCTTACTGCTAATGATTTCCTGCGGTTACTGGTGCACTGAGGGTGCTTGTCAACTCGCTGCCTCAGAAATGTCATTAAATCCTTAAAGGCTGATTTAAATATATATTTATGAGCATCTTTTTTATTCCTTTAGGTCGCAGTCAAGTTCTTGAAGATCTCAGCCTCAGTAGTCCTAGTGAAGCACGACCTGTTTGTCTCGTGCTAGCGCTGAGCGATGAATGTCAGAGCTGACGGGACGCCGGTGGTCGTGCTCTCGAGGTATGTTGCGAATGACTACTGTGACTCTAAATAAATAGTCATAATGAGAATAATTAGAAAGTTGATGATAATGACAGCGAGAGAGTGAGAACAGATGGGGCTGATTGTATTTCATACCTCTTGACACCCATAAGCGTTTTCCTTTCTAATCTGATGATCTACTTTTTTCTGCCTCTGTCCCTGATCGCTGCCGTGACTGAGCTGACCCACCTACACACACATTACACAATGCTAATACGTTCTTCCATTGGACTAACGGCGCACACAGAAGCAGATGGTGATGTTTGTGTGTGTGAGAGAGACAGCTGGTGCTGGGTGCACAACTGCTTCTGTCAGTAAACACTCTCCACCTTTACGCCATTCATACACTCGACTGCGTATTACTTGACATTCCCCATTTTCTTTTAACATAGAGCCAAGCTCATGTTCGATGTGAACAATTCAGTAATGGATTATTCGGCTTTACCAACAACACTGTAAACAACCAGCAAAACCTAAATAACATGCACCTTACAGTTGAGTAAATTGTTTATAATTATGAATTTTGGAATAATTAAGATCTTTTTTAATGTTTTTTGAAAGAAGTCAATTATGCTTACCTAGGTTGAATTTATTTCTATACATATACACACAAATATATGTGTTTAGAAAATGGTCATTCCCAAGGGGATTGTCACATGTGGGGGTCCTTTACAGAAAAGGGAGAGGGTACAAGTAAGACAGAGAAGAAAGGCGGCTGTTGTTTATGAGGCTGGAAGGCCTAAGGCTTAAAATTGGACCGGGATGTGCAATGGTGTGGAGGTGGAATAATGCAGTCTTTACAAGAGAATTCCCAAACATATCATTCACCTTCTCTCAAAGACTTTGGCTTAATTATCTTATCTATTAAAGCTGTGAAAGTGAAAAAAGATGCAGCCCATTTCTAGGATTTAGACCTTCCACTGTTCTTTATAAGGAACCATATGTGTAAGATACAGCCTGCGACCATACAAATCAGCTTGCCTTTTTTCTGTTTAACCAAGCCTGTGTGTTAACAGCAAGCAGCAACCTCTCACTCTCTCTCGTGAAGCCCATACAGAAGTGACTTAAACTGTAATTCATTGACTGGCCGCTTGAGGCTGGCTGCAAAAGGGAGTCAATCCCGTAGACTCCCCATGTTTAAACACCCAAAGCCACTTTTTGAACAGGCCGTAAACATGTTCTTTTCTGCAGTAGAGTACTGCAGAAAAGAACATGTTTACGGCCTGTTCAAAAAGTGGCTTTGGTCTATATAGCAAATTTTGCCCTTTATGACAACTGTGAGGGGGGTGATTTTTTATTTATTTATAACTCATCCATTTAAAATATAGTAAGCCTTAAAGTTTGGCGTAATTAAGGCGTGGGCACTTGAGTGACAGGTGGATTGCCGCTGCTGTCAATGCTGTCAAGTTAGGTGGGCGTGGCTTCAGCAACCAGCTCCCGCCTCTTTGCCCATTTTCAATTATCCTGGAGTGACATGAGGTGACATGCTGCCAAGATGGCAACCGCCACCTCTGCCCACTTTTGGCTTCAAAAACTCTCTTCGGAAACCAATGGGTGACATCACAGACACTACGTCCATGTTTTTATACAGTCTATGGTTCACAGCCTATCACCTTGGAGATTCCTCCATTTGACACCTGATATACAGTATAGTAAGTGAAGCAAATCGTACAATATTTCCTGCTTTAATATTGCATTGCTTTGTCTTGAAGTGCCCATTGCACAGTATGAAATCTTTCCATCCCTACCAAACAGCATTGCCACCAGGAAAGGGAGGAGACAGCAGAGGGGGGATGAAAAGGAGAGATTGAAAGAGTGATCAAAGCAAAATAAGTGTTAGAAAGAGAAAAGACTGATCACTTAGTGACTAGAGAAAAGGAGATTGTTGATTGTTCTGGTGCAGTTGAACTTTTGCTCAGTCAGTTGCAGATGCAAATGGAGACGTGATGCTTGGATTATTGCTTATCTTCATTACTGCTGTTTTACATCTGGAATTTGGCTGCAAGGGAAACTTGTTTTCATGCATTAAGCTCTTCAGATTTATGCAAACATATATCGTACGTATGAAAATAGTAATATGTATGGTCAGTACAGGCGAAGCCAAATGTCAATATAACCAAAATATTTTTTCATTATTGTTAAAATATTCAAATGAAATACTCAAATTCAAATGTGTATGCATATTCAAATAAAAAAATAATATTCAATGAATACCTGCACATATACAAAAGAAATAATATTCTGTGCTCTCAAATGTGTGGTGAGAAAGAGCACAGATTTCTAATGGACCACAAAACAACTCATTAACCACATACTTTTATTTTCATTATTATATTTCATAAATCAATTAAACAATGATAAACAGAAGTACAGAAATGGAAAACAGGGAGAGAGTTCTTTAGTTCTGATGACAGCAGTTAATCCCACCATAAACTGTGTGGAGAATAAAATAATTTATAAATCAGTTTAAATGCTGGATATTATTATACTTTAATGACAATTTGATGGTATAATATCAATAAATACCTTTTTTTCTATTAAATTATAATGTTAAAATTTCAAATTGAATGTTTGAAACTTTAAACTTGATTTAAAGTGTGAAATATGTGTTCCAGAAAGAGAGGGGTGGATATTCTGTCTATGATCTTTTTCTGTCACTATGTTAGCTGGCCAAAACAGTTTCTTGCTAATGCTAGCAGTGTGTAAGTGTGTACTTTTTGTTTCATGCATGTGTGCTAACAGGAAACCCCAAGAAGAGATAATGAGTGTGAAGCTGCAGTGGTCAGGGCTCAGGACCCGTGCCAGCCCCTGTCTGCTTGTCCTCTATGGGTTGGCAGAGGAGAGTGAGTGGGTTCTGTCAATCCTTGGCACAGCAGAACGGGTGCTTTGCCACCATGTTGGGCATATTGTCTGTCTCATTTGATCAGTGTAATCCACCGATCAGTGGTGGGAGCAGAGAATGTGAGAGGAGGGTGTCTGGATCTGAAAATGCTTGTGCTGGATCTGGAGATGATTTAGTTTGGGGTTTTGTTTTGCTTTCAGCAGCTAGTGTCTATTTCTATGAATTTCTAATACAGGCTCCTGTACATGGTGTAAACTTGTTCTGTTTTAAAGCTTCCTCTTTCACATTAAGTCATTAAGTGCTTTGGAGGTGTTTAATGATACACAGTTTGATATGTCAACACAGCAACAGCTGCTTAGTGACAGGAAGTTGAAGCCTCACTTCTGCCTTATTAATGTCTACAATACTATCAAATCAGGCCAGTTAGGAGATACATCGACACTGTACTTGACACATGTGGTGTCAGAGCAGATACTCTTAAAAGTACTTGTATTGTTGGCACGTACTGGTACAAATAGGTGAGGATTGTCACCCTGTACCTGTACAAAGTCTCTTTTAGTCAATCCATTTGATGGAAAACTTTTATCTACTTGAATGGGGTATGTCCGAAATCACATACAGTCTGTGAGTAATAACAATAATAATAATTCATTACATGTATATAGCGCTTTTCTAGGCACTCAAAGCGCTTACATAGTCAGGGGGTATCTCCTCATCCACCACCAGTGTGCAGCATCCACCTGGATGAGGTACTGTACTGCATTTCATGTGGGATGCATTTTGTGAAATGTTAAAAACATACATTCTATATAGTACGGAGCCCCGCACATGACATGCAGGAAAAAATATTATGCTAAATCGTCTGCACGATTTATTTTTTCTTGCATGCCATGTGCGGGGCTCCGTAATATAGTATAAATGTGCATAGTATGAGTGAAATTGGGACTTCATTCACCTAGTCGGCTTTGTCATGTGACCTGACGTCAGTTGAGCTGTAGACAATTTAGTTTCTTTACACTCTTAAAAATAAAGGTTCTTTTAAATTTCTGCAGTCTACTTGAATGCACAAACACACACATACCGTACACCACTGCCTTCATTCTTTGAAGTCCATAAAAATGCTCTAAAAATGTATGAACCCTCTCTTTCGCTCACTAGCGCTCTCTCTCTCTCTTTCTCTCCCACTCTCTCTCATACTCAAATGAAAAGTGGATGACTGTTCTCAGTACTTCAGAAGTTGGGCTGACCAAAGTTCATTAAGGTCATCTCGAAAATGAAAGGTTCAAAAACCTTTCAGATGGATCTCTTTGAAAACTGAATCACAGCATAATCATATTTTCCCATAAAAGCCCCTGTAGGAGCACTCGCAAAAGTCTCTGTTACCTTGCTGGAACAAAAACATCCATTCTTTCTTAATGGACCGAAGGGTGACGCGTGGTTCTCCCTGTCACTCGACAATCTAAGAGCCCTGTGTTTAAAAAAAGCCACTCTTTGCCAATAATTGGTCCATATTTGAGGATTTCTCAAAGCGGAGATTGTTGTTGTGACACACAATCATTACCCCAAGATAAACAAACTACACCACCTTAACCATCATTTCTTGGGCCTGTTTGAAATCTTCCTTAAACTACATCAACGAATGCTGTTGTTCCCCAAAGCAACTTTCGTAATCCAAAGTGTGTGTGTATGTGCCTGTGTGTGCAAACTTGTAAAGTTATGGTGTCATTGTTTAGTTCTTCACAATTAGGGCGTTGTTAGTCTGTCCAACTGTTGTCATGGGAGATCATGACCTCATGTCCTGAGGGGCTACGAGTGGTGTCTGAGTGCTGGTGGGGTTTGGAGAGGAGCTAATGAGAGATCCTGTCTGCCTGCTGTTCAGCCGAGCTCCTAATTAATCAACGGATCCCTCTCTCGCTCTTTTTTCCCCGTCTGTATAGGGGTGTGCTACTGATATTTTCCCCCCTATTGTTGTGTAAGCCCGTGTCCGTGTGTGCGTGTGTGCAGCTCTGTTTGGGAGGCAGTCATTACAGAGAACAAAAGACATTAATTGGCAGTTAGAGCTTAATGAGGCGGGAGAGGAAATTAACAGAGCTCGTCAACAGAAACAAATCAAATCCTCCACTGAATTGATGCAGTGTCGCTGCCACTAACCATCCACTGCTACAGTAAAGAATGGCTCGTCTTAGACTCTAGCTTTTTCCATTCTCATAGCCCTGCTTTGCAATTCATGGCAAAACTGAGAATGTAAGAGAATTACGGAAAGGAAAATAACAATGAGGAAATGGCTCCTTATTAGATGTCCTTGTTCCTGGATTTCAGCAGGATTGTGATTAAGGAATCAAGCCTGTCTGCATTAGCATGTGAATAGACTGGGTCCTGAGAGCTCAGCCAGAGCCAGAAAGGAGATTGGGAGGATATTTAGCGTCTATTCAGGGTGCAACAAAGGCAAGGCACCCAGGCAGACAGACAGCACAGGCCTCGGGTTGATTAGGTGGTGGGAAGCTATTCTTACAGATCAGACTCAAGCAGTATTTTGTCTAATGCTAGCTTAAATCTCTTAACAATCCCTCTCAGAAGACATGTACATGTGAAATCCACTGAGAATCAAGAGTTTTAGGGCACAGATGATTTTCTATTATTATTTGTTATTTTTAATTGTGGAAATGTTTCCCACAATTTCTGTATTCTGTATGATGATAAAAAATAATTGTGAATACACAATAATTTATTTATTTTAGATGTGGGTGTGTCTTTTTTTTTTTTTTACTTCATGGTGTCTTTATACAGTTAAGCTGCCTCAGGTTGTTTAATCTTGTGTGGGAGGCCATAAAATAAAGAAGGGACATTTAAATTTTTTTAGTTAATTTTGCATTGGCCAACACAAGTGGAATTTTCAGCTCTCCAGTTCATGTGTCACACATTGTCTTTCACTCTCCAGGTCATCCATCGAGGTCCTTTAACCACTGTGACCACAATATTAATCTGTAAATAATTTAAGTTTTGTTATTAATTGAGCTGTGTTCCTGTGTGTCTTAGCAGTGTGAAGACAAAAACACCCTACAATGATAGAAATCCATTCACTCCTTTTTTTAATCCCCAAAAATCTTAAATAGTCTTAAGCAAGTGTTTTGATTTTGAGTAGTATGACCAAGTAGTAATGCTCAAGCCACACCCACAACCACTGACGGACTGTCCCATATTAGCATATCTCCACCCTGAGCCAGTTGTACCCTGTCCACCATATCCAAGGAAGAGAGGGGTGGGGTGGGGTGAGGTGAGGTGAGGTGAGCAGAACTCATTATCATTTAAAGAGACATGCACCCAAACAGGTTGCTGTGATTAGAGCTGTTTTTGACAAGGTAAAAAGTGTGTTGTTTTACACAACCACTGGGAGATTTTAACCAAAGTATGTTGCAGACATTTCATGAAGGCCCTAAAGAATCATACCAGTTTGTGGAAAGTGAGCATCTGATGCGGAAGTAGTACATAATCACAAGTTTTTTTTTTTTTTTTTTTTTGAATATTTGATTTCTTGTTGAAAATGAGTCTAGAATACTTTGAAAAATCTTTCCCTCCTGATTTCACACTCACTGTTTAACTTTAAGACAGCTTCAGGAAATACATTTCCAGTGCTGTGAGAGTGGGTAAGACAGAAAAAAAGAGCATATGATGGCTTATGTAAAAAATGTCCAAGGCATTAGGTTTCTTCTATAGCGGAGTAAAGCATGCTAACCTGTCACTCTCTGATGTGGTCACTACACTCTCAGAAATAAAGGTATAAAAGCTGTCCCTGGGGCGGTACCTTTACAAAAGGTACAGTTTTGTTCCAATTAGGTTCTAATATGTACCTTTAAGATACCAAAATGGACCCTTTAGGAACAAACATGTACCTTTTGAAAAGGTACCACCCTTGTAACAGCTTTTGTACCTTTTATTTCTGAGAGTGTGCTGTGTACTGTTCGAAACGCATGAATATAATGGCATACATTTAAATATGAGAATGTCTTTCTGGTTTCAGTTGGTTTGAAATGGTCTAAGCCATCACTTAGGTTTAACAAATACAAGCTAGAGCAAATGTGATGAGTAAATTGAGCAAATTCCACACAGAACAACACTTCCCAGACAGGAGCTCAAATATTTGTTGTGTCTCTCTATGATTTTATATTAGAATGAACCACAGGAGGAATCTGGTTGATCCTAGCCTCCTCCACCTCTACACTGATCCCAGGTTTTTAATTTGATCTTCGATCAGCCTGTGTATTGCTTACATATCTATACTTGCATCTTGCTTTATCTTCAAACTGATACTAGATATGTCTAAAGGAAGGAGAGACCAACTGACCAACTTTTTTATTATTATTATTATTATTTACTGTTTTACAGTTGGTCTCTGCATTCATAACCAAGCCTAATCCTGGATTACCAGAGTGCTTCAGGCTCTGATACGATCATGTGGATGTTGCGAAGAGGTATGAATTGCCTTTTTGCCTCATTGGAATGAAAATCTTAAGTGGATGAAGTCCAGGGATCTGACTCATATGGTAATTGCCACGACTTTTGGTACCTTGAATGCCATAAACTAAAAATGCAGACACAGAGAGGGGAACATCTTGATTTTAAGGGAAATACATTTGAAAAACAGTCCAAAATGTCAATTTTAGAGCTTTCATATTTAAATGTTTGAAAATCAAATCCAGCATTTAAAGGGATAGTAACAAGTAATGATGACAGAATGTTCATTTTTAAGTGAACTTTCTCTTTAACTAGGCTACATTTACATGCACTTTAAAAGTTTGATTCTAGTTGGACTAAACAGTTAGTATGACTATTATTATTACTATTACTACTATTATTATTATTAATTATTACTAATTATAAAATAGTACTACACATTAATCAGACTACAACTGGCCTTGACATGAATCTAAAAAAGAGGAGATGTGTGATGTTTAATATTACAGATTTACAGTTGGACAGACAGATGAAGACTGTAGATCGAATGTGCAAACACATGATTCCAGGTGTGCTTTCAAATATACTGACAGCTTAAAATTGACAAAAGCAATGTGAACTTGCTGTTAGCTGAATCTGAAAGTATGTTGAGTCTGAGAAGCAGGTCCTCTGGGGAGCCCAGTGGGTCCTGTAAGTGCACTTCTTGTTCTAACAAGCGTTCCATCTGTTGGGATCCACAGCTACATCTCTGCTTTTAGCCTCTGGAGACCTGCAAGACCGAGACCGAAACGCGAGGAGAAAGGAAAGAAAGAACATGTTATTATGAGTCATTCTCAGTGTAAACAATGGCCTTTTGTTCAGAGCAGCATGTTGCTTTAGTATATCCTAGTACACATGGCCTCAGTGTCAGACATACAAACATATGTGTTGGCAAGGTGTTGCTGGGATTCTAATTGACGTGTCAGAAAACAGGGATAATTATTAGGTGCTTTCAGTTCCTTCTCAGGGTTTGTCAGTTATTGCTCTTACCATCTGCTCAATGCAGTTGCACAGACACGCATAAAAGCACACATACGCATACACCTGCTCCCTGCAGTCCCAGAATGCCAGCTAGTGTGACCCAGGTGTGAGTCAGATCTAATGCCTTTGAGAATCTTGATGACCTATAGCATGCCTGTCTGACTCCTTTTACTCTTCTCTTTGTTCGTGCCCTATCGTCTTCCTCCACATTCACAGGTGAAAAAACAGTGTTTGTCTTATAGTGAAGCTATTTTTTGTGTGGTGTGTTAGGGGCCCAGATGCATTGTGGGTATGTGCTATGGTCATCTGTGCCTATGTGTGCATTGGAAACTCCCTGGGTACCACAGTTTCAAATGCACAAGACAGCACACACCTCTCTGCCGTTTTCTTCTTTCTCACTTTATTTGAACACACCCTCTAGGTGTGAGGGGAGCGAAATAATTACAGTCCACCCCAACTTTCTTGTTGTGTGCTGGAGCACAAGCACACTCTATATGCAATAGAACTACAAAAACATTGTGGACTAGACAAAATCTGCACAGCAAATCAAGTAAAATAAATGCTGATCCTTGCTTAAACTATATTTAAGAGTGTTAAATATATATTAGAAAGCATAGAGACAGCTGCTTTAGCATTACACTGAATTTTAGAATACTAATCCAGTTTTCACACCTTTGATTTGATTTTCTCATGGCTCTTTGCTTCGCGTTGACTTTAATAGGCCAACATGTTAATGTCTTTCAAGATCATCTGCTAGTTCTGATTTCTGCGTATGCAAGTATCAAGAATGACATGACGAGATTTATTGGTTTCATCCAAATGGGTCTAATTATCTGTTTGGGGATGTAATTCACATGGCATGTCTTTTGATTTGGATTAGCACATTCTATCCTCTTAGCAAACAGCTCAGTGGAAGTTATCAGTGACATAGAGGTCCCCAGGAGCCAGGCGAATCCACCCAGCCAAAACCAGCCAGCTAATTCTCATTCGCTCTAATCTTCCCCAATCACAGCATCCAAGTATCTCTTAAAAGACTTCACAAAGAGTGCTCTGAAGATTTTTCTGGGGTCACAAATTGCCTCCACCATTCTTCCTAAATGCATGTCAATGAGATATAAAGCTCCTAGCGGTAAGAAACTTAGTCATTTAAATGAGTGTTCATAATTCAACACATCCATGTGTTTTCACTTTGAAATCCCAGTTTACGTAGACTTTCATTAATCAGTCTCAGATTTTTGTATGGTATGTACAATTTTGAAAACAGACTGCAGATTTGATTTGATTATTGATCTTTTTTGTTCTGTTTGTTTTATAGACTTGTCAGTACTCCATCAATCACATGCTGTTCTGGGATCTGCCTCCCACTGTGTGAGAATGAGTGAATTATTCCCTTTAATACGTCATACATTTGGAACAAATAAGCGTCTGCGTCTGATCCTGTCGGTTGTGCTCTGTTTCTCAAGCAATTTATCCCAGTTCACGTCTGCTGTCACACACTCGCAAAGCTCCCCTACTTCTACTTTCATCATATAACTCTGAGAAAAAAAAAAAATCCACAAATCGCTTAAATCCTCGACTCTCTATTCTTGATCCTCACGGATTCTTTATAATTTAATAAACAGGATTAAAGTCATCTGTTGAAGCAGTGTAGCCTTGTTTCATTTCGGTTTTCTCTCTCTCTCTCTGTGTGTGCGTGTTTGTGTGTGTGTGTGTGTGTTTGCGTATTATTAAACCCTCCAAGATTACAGTGGCCTAATCTTTGTGAACACATGTTGAGAAGAATAAAAGCAGTTTTATTTGGGGAAACTTATTCAAGTTTATCAGTAAATATCCTCTCTCTTTCTCTCTCCCTCTCTCTCCCAACAAAATGGAAAATGACAGACATATATATGGACATGTAGGTCTATTTATGGCCTATCTATATTGTTAGTGACATTTCTGAAACAAGAAGTCTGGACATCATTAAAATAAAATGATGTTGATAATTTCTATTCATTTGGAGAATATGTTTATGGTTAGGTTTTGAGTTGTCACGTTTATATTAATTATAATTTGCTTAATTTTCAGAACAATAGGGGTTAATACTGGAACAATGTGAGCAAACATTTCTAGAGCTGAGGTTCTACATGTGACCTAATCTTTGACCCAGGCAAATAAATCCACTTGTTCAAAAGGAGCTTTCGCTAGAAGTATATTTATTTCTGTTCTTCCCTTCTCCCTCTCTCTCCCTCTCTGTGTATGTGAGATGCAGGGATTTGTGTTGGCTGTTCTCTGAGAGATGAAGGTGGAAAAAATGTAGCTTAGCTGTAAATCCCAATCTCTTTTCTTATCATGTCATCTCTCTTTCTTTTCTCATGCCCGTTTAAAGACTCGTAACATCAGCTGGCACATATTTTCACGGTGTATTACAAAAAAATAGGATTAAAAGCTTTTTAAATGTATTTAAAAAATGTGGATTTGGTTTCCTAGATTATTACACTATCCTGGATGCTAATATTTTGAGATTCAGAAAGAATTAATCACTGGCCAAATGAGATTTCAGTATGGGGATAAAGGTTAAGAAAATGATTTTTTTTTCAGTTGTAATACAGCACACTCTGAATATTACCACTATTTGTTGTTTCCTTTTGGAATCTTTAGTTTGTACCCGGCAACTGTATGCACAGATAAATAACTTATAATAAACACACAGTTCAATTTGTTGTCAATTTTTGTTTCATGTTGAACTTAAATATTTAAGGAATTGTCCAAATTAATTTCTGCTCAGAAGATTAATATCGAAACAACTAATATTTAATATCAAGTCTTTGCACATGTATTTTACTGAAAATCAAGGGTCGAAGAAAGCCTGCCTTTCTGGATGCCCCGCCCCCTTTGAAGTGTCCAGGTTGAACGGTTCTCCAAAGCTGTTCAAATGGTTTAGCATTAATTTCATATTTGAACCATGTCAAACAACTGTCTCATAATTTTTTGTTTCTTATGCTCGAACAGTGTTAAAAGGTTAATTTTCAGGCCATTGCGCATGTGCAGTGACCCTATGATTTTAGTAGCGATTTGCACTTTTATTTAGAAGGTGGGACTATTCCGCCATATTGTGCATTGCACTTTCTTCCATTCAAAAAGTAATATGAGTGCACTATCTTTTTATATCTAAAGTCTTTGGTTGCTCTCAACATTAAATGTCTCATTGTTTGCACAAATCTCCGCTTCATTCCAAATGGAATGTTCGTTAAGGCTCGTCTGCCTTAGTAACTTAACCAAGGGGGCGGAGTTTAGTGGAGAGTCAGGTCTCTCAACAATATAACATGGCAGAAATGCTCACCAGGTGGGTGAGTTTGAATGCCAAATTGAATGTCTTAACAACACAACTGTATTGTTTGTCGTGAGCTGTATATCAGCAGGATACCGCCACCCTAACCGTTCACACCTTCATGCTTTCTTTACCTTTGTTCTCTTTTACATAAAACCACACAGCACTCCCCCTCCTTCCCCAGCGGTGTACTCTGTGCACTCAGGTGCATGGTGATGGCAGTAATGAACTCCCAGGTAGATGTACACACTCCACTGCTTCTTCCCAGATGGAATGCCAAAACAAATCTTGTCATAATTAGCTGTAATCCTACTCATTACTGCTGGCTTAATTAGCCTATTAATAACACATCCTGGGAGAGCTTGTTTGCTGCACAGGCAAATGTTTGTTCCTAAATTAGCAAACAAGGAAACAACAGCATTGTTCAAACACAGGCGCTCTGACAATGCAAATCAGCCAGGATTAATAGTAGTCAATGGCGGGGCTTATCTGTGTGTATGTATAAGTGTGGATCCTGTGCCCTCTGCCTCAGGCCAAAGAGGAAGGTAAAATGTAGTGCCCTCTGAAAACCTGTGTGCACAATGATAGATTTCATTGTAGTCCATGCACAAGGAAAATGAAGATAAATTAGATGTATTCCACTGCTTATGTAGCACAAATCGCATTCAAAGCTTTTAAGCTCAAGAAAGCATCTCCTGTTGCACGATTATGATCACGGAGAGCTCAGGCCATCTCCAGTTTCTTTCTAATGCCTCCTCTTTGATCAGTGTCAGCTTTGACCTCTTATCAGTTGCAGTTTGAGAACTGCTCTTGAATGAGTAAGATAAAGAGCTTCCGATAATGCTGATGGATATCCAAAGCTACTATCAGGTGTCTGCAAGGTCCATTCAAACACACAAACCCTGGTTCAGTAGGGTGCTACAGCCTTGTATAAGTGTATATTTGAGACATGCATAAGGAGCATGAATAAAATGTCCAACTGACACTCTTAACCCACATCACATCCACAGACACATCCACTCTCTGGCTTTTTTAAATAAGCAAATTAGCTTCCCTTTGGCCCTTCTGTTTACTCACAACCCCTCTCACCCTGAGCTGAGGTCATCTCTGTGGTTTCCCATGTTGCAATTAAGACATTCAAATTTTCAGATCAGCGTGAAATAGTAGCTCACTAATCTCATTTTGGATTGGCTGGTGTTTCCCTGTGTGCAAAAAAAACAAACAAACAAAAAAAAACACGGCACATTTACAACAGCATGTACTTTACTCTCCACTGCACTACGATGCTTTTCTTTTTCTATCCGGGGATGCTTTGACTTTCATTTTAATATTGTGTGTGTGTGTGAATTCATGTTGTTTGGGGCAGGTTGTTAGGGGGAACGTGTTATGTCTAATTTAACACCACAGTTATGCAGTTTCAGTTTCATTTAATCCAGAGAATATCTTGTCCACTGCTGTTTTGATACATGTGTCTGTTTACATTGTGCGCTTGTTTATGGAGTACTGTTATTGTATAATATGATGACACAAATAGGGTTTTTAACTAACTGTTAGTTAGCTAGCTGGTAATTAAGGCCAAAGTATACACAAGTTTTGATGTTAATGATAGCAAATGCATATGCATAGCAATAAGTGTACTGCATTGTAAATGTCTCAGGTGTACTTCATTGTAAATGTCTCCGGTGTACTTCATTGTAAATGTCTCCGGTGTACTTCATTGTAAATGTCTCAGGTGTACTTCATTGTAAATGTCTCAGGTGTACTTCATTGTAAATGTCTCAGGTGTACTTCATTGTAAATGTCTCAGGTGTACTTCATTGTAAATGTCTCAGGTGTACTTCATTGTAAATGTCTCAGGTGTACTTCATTGTAAATGTCTCAGGTGTACTTTATTGTAAACGTCTCAGGTGCTCAACTCGTGCACACTAGAAAATGTAAATCTGTCCTCAGTTTTCATATCCTGACTGCTATTTTTAGGCGTCCAAGACAAAGTACTATAGCTGCTTGAATAAAGAAATCCTGAAACCTCAGAAATAGCTTACTACGCTCATGTTTAAATAATTTTTCAAATAAATCAGGAACAAAATCTAGCTATTTTAGTATGACTGCAGTTGTGTTGCTCTAATGCGCCACAGCATTGGTGCTTTTTTTTTTTTTTTTTTGGTAAGAAAAGAACATTTACACAGGTGAGACAGGTTACCTGGGTTTATAGTGCAGCTAGCTGAGGATGAGAAAAACATTTATGGTTTATTTTGTATTAGAGGCAAATTTTAATGCTACTCATGAGTGCATGAATAATTAATAATGTGTGTCTGTCTCTCTGTTACTAAGATGTAGTGTGTGTGTGTGTGTGTGTGTGTGCCACACAGATGTATTAAGTCTGTGAGAGAGTCAGAGAGTTCTGATTACAGAGGGATTATATTTTATAGCCATATTAATCATTCATATGTGGAACTGGAACTTTGCTTGCATACAACAGCAGTAAATAATCTCTTTGCTGTGGGTGGCTCTGATACAAGATGTGTGTGTGTGTGTGTGAGAATGTGTGTATGTGTGTGTTTGTGCACATATGGACATAACACCTGATGAGGCAGAAAGTTCTCACTATCACTTTCACTAATGGCTAATTTCATTAGGTATTTATTTCCCTTGTAAAAAAAAAAAAAACCTGCGGAAGATGAGAAGAACTCATCAGCAGTCCAGATGTTCAGATCTCTTCAGGAGGATGCAGACAGAGGATCTGTTAGACTTTGACAATTCAGTCGGGTATACCTGTATTCCACTCACACACAACTCAATCCTTCAGGCACAGCGAAAAAAGGCATAATAAAACTTGGCAGTAGGAATAGCGTTTCTTCCCTATGTCTCTTTCCTCTCTCTCTCTCTCTCTCTCTCTCTCTCTCTCTCTCTCTCTCTCTCTCTCTATCTGATGGAGGAAGAAGGAGATGGAGAGAGGAGAGGAGGAGAGGGATGGTGTTTGATGACACTCAATCTAACTGTCAGCATCCAGCAGGCAGCCAAACACTGACAGCAGCAGAGACTGGGACAATGAGATATGCCCATTTCCACTTATTAAGAGAAATAAACAGAGAAATGAGTTTGTTGCAGTGTTATTTTAGTATTATCTATATACTATCATAATATTTATTAATTAATTATGAATTACTTTTATATTTCCAGATATATTTTAATTTTGTTTAATCTTTTTCAATGACTGAAATATTGTATTTATGGCTTTTCTTGCAATTTGTAAAATGTAAGGAAAACAATGTAAGAATAAATATTACAAACTAAATGTGCAATAGGGTTACAGATTTAGCCAGGATTAAGCTGTCACTCAGTATGGGGTTTACTAGATTGGGAATATAAATTGGGTTGTAGGTAAGTACTGATAAACATTTATTTCCTTAAAGACAAATATTTTGATGAAATACTTGAATGATAGGAATGCAGATGCAGTCAATGCTGTAATTTGTGTAAAACTGTAAAGAAATCAATGAGAAGTATCAAGGGACAACAAAGTGTACCAGATTCATTTGATTTATCATTTAGTTGCATTACTACTTCAAGTGAACTGAGCTGAATTAAAAACTGAACTTTAGAGAGTGAGAGGGAGTCTGAGAGATGGAGGGAGAGTATTAGCATCTCTGACACGCTGCCATAGACCAGTGCTGGCTAGTGAGACTGACTGAAGACTTGGGACATGCTTAGCGAAGCAAAACCAAATAGCGGGCAGTCACTGGGGATACATCATCACTCTGTGCCAAACCTGCTTCTGTTTGGTCCCTTCAGTTTTACGCCTATAGTGCTTCTAGTGTGTGTGCTTGTGTGTGTTCATATGTGCATATTGGTAAATAAGGTATTGACAGCCACACAGTTCAATGACTCAAATCTTGTGCATAAGCTGCCTGGATGTAGTCTGTAGGGTTTTTCAGACTGAGCACTGGACAGGGCTGAAACAAAATATTGGGGAGCAGTAGCACATCGATTAAGTTTCTTTTTAAATAATCATGAGAGCAATAGATTAGAACAAAACACACTTGTATGAAAGATGTTGGGTGGTTGTGTAATGTAGGCCAAAAGGTCTTTCGCCATGTTGGAAGGTAACCAGCTAGTTGTCCTGTGCATCAGCTTATTGTGACATCACAAAACTCACACAGCAAGCCCATAATGCATTGGGACACGCTCATGGCAGATGGTAGAGTGAGTCCTGCTTGGTGTCTGGGTTGGCAGGGGCCCAAGGGTGGCACAGGCATGGAGTTTTTGATGAGCTATGCACATACGAAACCAGAACATCTGGACCTGCCATGTGTCCAGCAAGTGCAGCCAAAACCCCTCAAGCCAGGACACACACATTTCACACTCACACATTTCCTTTAGCCAGCTGCGGCCAGACTACCGTGAGCTAAGCAATATGAATTATACATTTGCTTGCATGCGTCTGTGTGTGTCTGCTCAGCCCGGCTCATATTCCAGTCCATCACTGACTTTGATTAAAATTCTGCAAACTCTATGAATATTCAAAGAGCATTACATCAACTAGGAGAAACTGATTTGTCCGTCGTCTGCCTTTTATGGAGATTGAGTGGTGCCTCCCAGGTGCTCTAAACTGAGAGAGACAGAGGCAATGACTCTATTAGATTATTGCATTATCTTAATTATGAGGCTCTTCCTCAGCTTAATGAAGGATTGGCATTGGCTTTGTGAAGCACTGTGATTGATGGGAGTGGGTGCACTCATAAAGCAAGTGATTGTTAATGCGTGTGTGTGTGTGAGCTGAATGCTTCATCCCCTTATTCGGGCTCGTATCCACCGAGTGATTTCACATCCATTATATTGCTTTAATTAAGCTTAATTTGAGCAGTGTTTACGATGATGACATGTTTGATACCTGGTATTAAAATCACTGTTAAATGTTGGGTTTAAATGGTTAAGGATGGGCAGAAATAAATAATTTGCCAGAGAGTCTGAAAGAAAGAGGAGAGTGAGGAAAAAATGAATAACAAGTGTTGATGAAAGACTCAGCAATTAGCAGTTTAGACGTGTGTATATAGATTTTTTTTTTTTTTTTTTTTTTTTTTTTTTTTTTTTACACAAGTGTATCTTCTTTATTGGTATTATATGTGCCTGGCTATAATATGCACTGACTGTCATGATAATGTAATCCATTCAGACATTACCAGGAGACATTGATATGTCTAAATATCCTTGGAACTAATTATATCCATTGATAATAACACATTTGTGCATGTGAGCATGAATCTGGGGGCCAGAGCATCTCTGACTCAGGACACATTCATTGAACCTTTAGCCAAATGCTGGAGACAGCTCTGGCTCAAAACTGGCACTTCCTACATTAACTCTGTGTGTCAGTTTTTCTGTTGATGGCATGGCTTAATGACAGGTGCATCTTGGTTTTACTGCATCAAGCCTGACAGAATAGAAGTGAAACTTTAGCTTAATTATGATGATTAATATTATTTATTTATTTATTTTTGGAACGTTATTATGTGAAAAAAAATGAAGCATAATTGGTTGGTGCATAATATTCGGCTTTACAGCAGTGTTCTGTTGGACTCATATCAGCACATGGCAGTTCTGGTAGAGTAATTCATCTCAAACCCTCTCCCAGCCTCCAGCACAAACAAACAAACAAATAAACAAACAAATTCCTTTTCTCCGATATGTAGCCCTAATCCATAAATGAGCCAACCAAGATTGTTGGTGTACAGGACAAGAGAAACACACATACACTAATAGAGAGAGAGAGATTTGTGCATGTTGGGTATTTTTATGACTCGCAGCTCAGTCCAAACCATATGTCTGCAGCATGCTGACCAGCCCCACTGTATATGAAAACAGTGATATATTTACACCAGCAGCATGTGAAATCATAAATAATGGAAAATAATATATAAACAATTTTCTGTTTTTTTTTTTTTTTTTCTGTGTCTGCTCCTGTATACTCCTACACATGCAAGGAGAGAAATAATCTAATGCACAATCCACATGCAATGCCAAGTTATATTATACTACACAACACAATGCATAAAGATGACCTCTCACGGTCTGTTAAACAGCATGAGAGAATCAGGAGAGTGAGACAGGTTACAGCAAATGTAAATAATATGTAAATTCCTCTGCATGGAAAATGTGGCCTAGTTCTGTGAGAAATAAACATCAGTATGGGTTAAACTCACTGCTTGCAGGAGAGAGAGCGGGAGATTAACATTCAACACCCACAGCTTTAGAGGCTGGATATTTACAGATTCATTTTCCCCTTATTTAAATATTTTAGCACTCTTTTAGAGCTCCCAACACAAAGAATGTGTTATTCCGTCAATGCACTGTATTATTCTAACTAATGACTTATTATGCAAAACTCATTGCGGAGAAAAGCAAAAAATTGCTTATCCCCCAAGCTCATTCTGTGTATTAGCTTTGCCGGGTTGTGTTTTGCACATTTCTGTGGTGTGTAATATGTGTGAGAAAGTGTGTATGTGTGTGTTTGTGCTTCTTTTTTTCTCACTTACTATTGGTATCATATGAATAGCTTTGAATTCAGCAGAATTAATTCCAGAGTTTTACAATACACAACTTTTTTCACAATTTTTCTGACTTACCATTATAAGCTCTCTCTAAATACATTTATACAGCAACAAAAGTGTTTCCACTGAAAGGAGTGTTGTAGACTTGGCCTTGTAGTAACAGATACGCATTTCTAAAACTTTGTGTTGAGAACAAATGATCATAGCAGCTGAATTTTGAAGGGGCATTTGCTCATTGATCTAAGAGAAATACCCTCATATCTTCTTTACATTTTTTTTTTTTTATAATTTGAGTGTTCACTCAGTTCACCCAGACAACCTTTTTATATCAGCAACATTATCTTTCCACTGACAGTTTCTTATCTTAAATGTGTCTGATTGAGTTGATATTATTTTCAAATGTGTTCTTGTCAAACATTACTGCTACAGTAGATCTTTTTTTGCCTCTGCAATCTGCAATGTTTATGTATTTGCATTTAATTTTACATAGGCAAAATGCTTTAGTTTGATTGTGCTTAGTTATATTTTGCATGAAGCTAGATTACATCAGAGCACTATCTGAATAGCATGGATAAAACGTAGTGCAAGGTGTTTTTCTTTTTTTTCTTTTTTTATCGTTATGCATACATTTCCATGGGAAAAGAAATTCCCAAAGTTCCTCATAACAGCCCTGCCCTCACATCTAAAAAAGCCTTATTGTCTGAACCTATTGGAATAATAAAGTCAACACTGTTCTCTCATCTGGTTCCCTGTTTGCAGTCTATGCTTTCCCTGAATCCATGCAAATCTGCTGCAGGTGCCAGGGCCGCCTCATTTGCACATTATGGCCATGTGCGGTGTGTTAGAGTGTAACTCTCTTTCACCGCACTACACGCTAATGCAAATCCCGGGCTGGCACACTGATTTGCCTGCCCACATTTACCTGCGTTTGAGTAGTAATGCTTGTGGGTTTGCCATAATAGCCATGAGTGATGATTTATGGTCATTGTGGAAAAGCGGAACTCCATTCCGTCGGTTGAAAGCAGACCAATCAGAGAGCGAGGTTTCGCGATGCCTAATCTGACCATCGGTTAGGCAGTTAGGCCTGCAAACGCACCCTCATTTGTTAATAAAAGCATGTGTCCTCTCAAAAGGGCATTAATCTCTCTTCCTCTCTGTCTTGTATGTAGACGCGCACACATGTCTGTAACTATGCATGTAAACATCCCTCCCTCTTCTCTCATTCGCTCCCCATCATTACCCACCACATTGAAAATGCCACGTCCAGCCAACAGTGCAGTGAAAAAGCTAAAGCATTTCTGAGGCAACATGTAGCAGTGCCCAGCAGCCATTACGGGTCCCGATAATGGCCCCTAAGAAAGGATCACTGTGGGACTCCTCCCTCAGCTGAATGGGTTCCGGGAGGGTTTAGGTGGGCTGCCTGTGGGGGTCTGAGTACCTGGGGTGGCAGTTTGGAGCAAAGTCTGTGGATCCAGCCACAAAAGCCCGGCAGGGTCCCTGTCATTAATGGGGGTGTGATGGAATGGGTACAGAATCAGTGCAAAGCAGAAGAGGAGGCAGTGGGCAGGAGGGGTGGGCCGTAGAGTTACTGGGAAAACCTAGACAGGATCTTTATAGCCGCATGAATCTGGAGCATTTTAACCACCTATAAAGCTGTACAGATATTAAGCATTACTTTAGGCAATAGTAAGATGCGTGATCCTGCTTTATTTGCATTATAAATGGAGCTTTTCTTCCCTGTGCACATACCACATTCAGACCACCAGGAAGTGGCTATTTTGGTGTGGTTGTTTCAAGGGGTGTGTGCAAACTCGGACATTAGATGCAGCTGATCCATCAATGTCGCAGAGCAAACTTACATTATGCTAATGCTGGCCGAAGTGTTTTTGGAGGGGCTAACTGAGACTTTGACGTGAACCTGTGTTGGGACTTTCTGTCTCTTTGGGACGGAAGCAAGGCATAGAAAGCGAGTGATGATGTAGGAACAGGTTTATTCGAAGAGTGCTTTAGTGCTTTAGTTTATGCATTTCTCTTTTGTCTTTTTTTGTCTCCTTTTTTACCCCCAGCCTTATATTTAAAATGGTTTATTAGAATAACAAGTGTTCTTATGATGATAAGCTTTTACAGACACCAAAACTGAACAATTATATCTAAAAGCTCTTTATGTCAAGCTCTTTATCAGCCTCTCTGCTATCTTCTTACCATCCATCCATCCCTCTCACCACTGAGTTTATTCTCCATAACTGGGGCAGTAGTTCAGAGTGAATGGCTCTGGTAGTGAATGCCTGCTTCTCTTGTTTTTCTAGGGATGTGGCATTCGGTACTTAACCCTCTCCGCTTCAGTGGAGGACAAAGACGGCACTCTTCAAACACAAGCCCTCCAGCAGAACAGGGAAGGGAGAAACAGTTTAAGCTTTAATTGTTCAAATGCTAACAATGGAAATTTCTGCATGTGTTGTTGAGAGTTGTGAGTTTTAGCGTCTGACACTCAGACTCCCATCATGCTCCTGTGTGAAATGGCTACACTATATCTCTTTACCCCCTGCTCCCTTTTCCCCTCAATTTTCATCAGGAGAGTGATGGATCATGTCTAACCTTGATTGATGAATTAGGGTAATCAGTTATTCAAAAGTAAGACTTTTGAAATCATCTTCATTCATTACTGTTTTTTTTCTTCTTCCTCCTTTTCAATGTTAATATTTTCATCATCATATTTTTTTTCATAATAGTAATAATAATACTTGATCTTGTTCTTCTTACATTAATATTATTTAATTTTTTATCAATCTTTATTTGGCCCAGATATATTCATTGTTTTGTGTAACTCATGTAAATTGCATATCAATATAACCAATATAAAATTACATGAAATATATTCAAATTTTGTATTAAAATGCCATTTACTATTTCAGAAATGATAACACATTACAAAGCAGCAAGGAAGATATCATAATGTATTTTGTAATAACACATGGTCATTATTTTCCTAATTTCATCTAAGAGAGGTAAGAGACTAATTATCTGATATCTGCTGCTTTTGTCATCTTATAAACGGAAGGACAGAATTGAGTCCATTTGGTATCCTGGCTTATTGTTTGTCAAACATCTAACCACAATTTTTTTGTTAATGACAAAATCATTGAAGTACATCACCCTGAAACCACCTTCCCTCTGCCCTTTAGCTGTTTTTGACCGTAGTGGCTAAGAGCTCCAATATTAATAGTGCTGCACTATTATCAGACTGGCCCTCCCTCCATGTATCACGCACACTTATCTGCAAATTACCGGTTTGATCGATAACCAGTAAGCATATGAGCAGATCGATATATGTGCAGGCGGGGAATGAGGGGGCTGAGGTCTAATGATGAGCCATTGATTTTTAAATAACCGCTCGAGTTTCAGAGACACTGATTACTATGGGTTTCTGAATCCCAGGCCTACCACCTCAGCCAAAGCTATTAAATCAGGAGCAGCTGCCGTCAGACAGCCATATTTAGAGCCACTGCTCTAAAAACGCACATACACTGGGGTGGCCAAACGATTAGACTCCAGTGACGACCACCTTACTTCAATGGCAAACACAAGAAAAGCAGAGTAGGTAATAGAATGGGCCAGAGAGCTGGGCAGTATCTGTCCCATTATCAAATTTTTATATTATATCAGATCAAAGGCCTAAAATCAGTGAGCGAGTTCATCAGATATATACCAGAAAGTAGATAAAACTGAAATACACATGTACACTACCGTCCTAAAGTTTGGGGTTGTAAGATTTTTGTAAATGTTGGTTTTAAGAAGTATCTTATGCTGAACAAAGCAGCGTTTATTTGATAAAAAAAAAAAAAAAGTAATACTGTGAAATATTATTATAATTTAAAATAACCGTTTTCTATTTTAATATTTGTATAATGTATTATAGTATAAATTTTAGTGAAATGTACTCCTCTTATGCTTAAAGCTGAATTTTCAGCATCCATTACTCCAGTCTTCAGTGTCACATGATCCTTCAGAAATCATTCTAATATGCTGATTTGATGCTCAGGAAAACTTTCTTATTATTATCAAAGTTAAAAATAGTTAATAATTTTTAAGAAAATGTGCATTTTATTTTTCAGGAATTTCTGATGGAAAAAAGGTTCAGAAGGACGGCGTTTGAAGAACAGTGTGAAGGTGTATACTGCCACCTTCGATCAGTTTTAATGCATACTTGCTGTATACATTTATTTATTTATTTCCAATAAAAATCTTACTGACATCAAACATTTGAATAGGATTGGACACATCAAGAAGTACCTCTGTAATCAGGATTGAACATTACAGAGTCTTAAGCAATCCAGAGTCAATATTTATCCTTCTTTCTCATAATAGCATAATAGCTTTATCACATTGATAAGATGTATTTATCAACATACAACATTTTAAAGAAGGACATTTTGTTGTTCAGTATTTCAGGACTTTATTTTTTTTTAAAAGACATAAAAATAAGCTTTGAGCACTATCAGAATACTTTAACCTTTTCTTAACCTGTAATCACTATTATCTGTGGTAAATCTATTGCAGAATTGTATAATATTTACACTAAACCAATCCTGATCAGTGTTGTTATCCCTCTAAAGAGCTTATAACATGGGCTCAGTGCCCCTGGCCTGACCTTGCTGGCCCAGATGCCACATCCATCAGATGTTCTGTGATCTGTGCGTTCTACTGGATGCAGGCAGATAAGAATTATGAACGGCATTATGATGTAAGAATGCACATGTTCATTGAGCTACAGGTTTGATTTGACAAGACAGAATAGCAGACGCTGCAGTTTGTTTACTCCCAGTGGGTGACTGACAAGATGACAAACAATTATCACATCCCACAGTTACAAGATGCACTAATTCATTTCTGTGAGGAGGCAGGAGCTATAAATACTGACAATGAGTTTGTGTTAATTATTTTTTGGATTGTTATAGAAAAACAGTGATACAGTTGCATTCATTTTGATTACAAATTCTTTGTTTTTCAGCAACTGACTTTTTTTGAATCCAGAAAGGATGCATGACAAATATTTCTGTCTCGCAATTATGACATCTAAATTTGTAATTTTATTTAAAGTGTTTGGCTAAAGTTTCATAGCATATATACTCCCATTCAAAAGTTTGGAAGTCAGTAAGATTTTTACATTAAAAAAAAAAAAAAAAAAAAATATATATATAAATTGTGCTCACCAAGACAAAATTTATTTGATTAAAAATAGTGCAAAAAAGAAAGATTGTTTAACTTTTATTGCAATACAGTTTTTTTCTATTGTAATAGGATTTATGTATTTCATGAATAAATGTGTTCCTGTGGCTCAAGTGGTAGAGCATTGCATTAGCAGTGCAAGGTTGTGGGTTTGATTCCCAGGGAACACATGTGAGGTAAAAAATCTTAGCCTGAATGCACTGTAAATCGCTTTGAATAAAAGTGTCTGCTAAATGCATACATTTAATTTAGTTCAATTTAAAATGTAGTTTACCCCTTTTTTCATTTACTCCTAGACAGCTGTGCTGCCTAATATTTTTGTGAAAAGCAAGACAGGATTTTTGTTTTTTATAGAAAGTTTAAAGGACCCTCATTTATTTAAAATAAATGTTTCGTAACATCAGAAATGTTTTACTGTCACTTTTGATCAGATTTAGATTGTTCTTGAATAAAAAGACTGCTTAAAAAAAAACATATAAATAACAATGACACTAAAATTTTGGATGGTAGTGTGTGATTTATATATCAACTTCCATTACATTGAAAACTGGCTAGAAAGGAAACTTTTAAGTTGATAGCGTTTCACCATATCCCTAATCCAGTTTATCCAGTTGTGGTTATGAACAGCAGTTGTGTGAATGGCCAAAAAGAGACAATCATAGAAAACGATATGTAAAGAAGGAAGAGAACACTAATGAGTGAGAGAGAGAATCCGAATGGAGTAGTGAATGAGAGTGACACCGAGAGAGACGGAGAGATATGGAGTGGTGGCACTCGAGGAAGCGAGTAGGTAAGGTCTGATGTTAAGTGTTTTATTATGACAGAATGACTATTGCAGCAGTCAAGTGGTGCTGCTGTCAGCTAACAGCCTCCATTAGAATAAGCACAGGAGCTCTTCAGGCTGACGCTACCACATTTTGATCCCACATCCCTCATTACAGAGCCAGCTAGGTCAACTCTCAACGCACACTAGTCGAAATAAACTCCTCATTCACACCCTCCCTCCATCTCTCCCAGCAATGCTTCATTTTTTTCTTGCTCTTATTCTTTATTGGGTCTAGAATAGCAGTATCTATCAAGGCAATTTTTTTTAATTACGCCACTTAATTGTAATTCTTCAGTTTGGGTGTCTACAGAGAGGGCTAGTGAGATGTAGTCTTTCAAAAGCACTGCAAATGAGTGAGATATACAATTGTACACTGCACATTGTCTGAGAGGACCGAGGTAGAGCAGCAGAGTGGAAGGAAAAATGGCATACAATGAAGAGGAGAATAAATAAATAAGTAGGTCAATTTAAATAGCTTCTCTGTAAATTGTCTATAAATAACAATTAAGTAACCTGATATCCTGATGTCACTCTTGTTTAATTTAGATTTAAGTAAAACAGTTCATATATGAGATTAGTTTATCATTATTGTTATTGTTTTTATTTGTTTTTATCAATATTAAATATTTATTGGCAGATACTAGATACAGTATTTAACTGTGCATGCTCATTTCCCCTTTTTTATTTTTACCTCTGGTGTTATCCAATGCTCACTTTAAAAACACTAATAATTTAATAATTTATTGTAATCTTTGTTAAATCTAAAAATTAATATACTGATGCCTAATATATTCTGATGCCTAAATCCACTAAAAATGCATTTATAATTATTTATTTTTTTATTATTACAATATTTTATTTTAATACTGATATTGTATTATACATTTTTCTAAAATATATTATTAAATTAATAACAACCATTTATACATAGCATAACAACAATTATTGACCAGATTTTTAATACTGGTGCATATGCACGTCATTTAAAAATATTTAAGTAAGAAAAAAAAATCTGCGTAAAATTAAAAACAATCAAACAAAAGAAAGAAAGCTTCACTATCATCTTGCTAGAGGGATTTGTCTAATAATTTCAAGCCTATTGCATGGTGTCACATTGTCATTTCTCTCTCACTCCTTCTGGCTCTAGGCCTTTTTACCCAGGTCGACACTACAGAAGGAATCTGAGCTGCTGCCTGGCGACCAGTCCAGTTTCTAAGGAAACGGTTGTCATGGCAGTGATTATGGTCTGGAGAGAGCCCATACTACTCTAATGAGACCATTTACCATCCCCTCTCAGTTGAGACGGAGGGCTGTTTCAGGCCTAATTTGGCAAATGAAATGTATTTTTTTTCACCCAGCATGTCATAATACTGTGCAGACTTCTTCTGCAATGATGAGCCGGAGTGAACCTTATTAGCAATAACAGGCTGATACTGGCATCAGTAGCACGTAATAGAAGCCAGTATGTATGAAAACTGTTAATACGACTTATTTTTGTCACAAAGGTGTCGTCGTGGAGGCTGACGATGTTTCATAGATCACAAGCATCATTAGCTACATGGAGAGCTGAAATGAGTGCACGCACAGCTGAGACCTGAACCACCTCAATCAATGATCATGGCAGGCTGTTAATCAATGAACCTGTTTAAAAGAGACGGCCCTCAGGGATGCCCGAGCCTTAGCCACAGAGAGACGGATGGAGCGGAGAGGTGTGGTCGACATTGAGAGAGAGCTACACTGGGACGGGAGTGATTGAGAGAGGGATAGATAGGAATGTTGGGGGAGAACGGGAAAGAGAGATGGATGGAGAGGGCTGTGTTAGTGAGAGGGGGCATAGCTGAGGGCAGATGTATTTATCTGGGTAATGATAGTCATCTGGCGCTCTGCGGCCAAGCTCTGCATGCTGGTGACAGTGATGTAGAGCATTGTGTTTGTGTGTGTGTGTGTGTGTGTGTGTTAGTGAGCAGGCGAGCGAGAATGAGGAAGGGAGGGAGGCAGAGAGAGAGAGAGAGAGAGACGTCCCCATGGTGCTCATTATGCTGCCAACGACTGCCTGCTCCCCTTCGCTGCATCCCCGCGCTCCCCCCGCCCCAGGCCTCTAAAGTGCCATTTATTAATTCATAAAAACACATTGCACAAGTGACTGAGTCTGATGAGCACTAGAGCAGCAAAAACAGGAGTCGAGGGTGGAGGGTGATGAGGGGGAGCGCAGCGGTACTTCGGGTAATTCCCACCTCCCCCTCTCGACATCGCTGGCAAACTGGCCTTGAGGAAAAAAAAGAGGGCGCAGACACAGATGTGTTGTGAAACTTTTATAGCTGCTACTGCAGTTTCCCTCCGGCTGACAGAGGATGGACAGCCAACACTACTCCTGCTGCTCATGTTTTCTCTCTCTCTTTTGCTCCATCTAGTTATACTCGCTCCTTTTCTTATGCTTTCTTTCTCTGTCTGTCTGACATTTAATTGGTTCACAGATTATGTGTCGTGCACTTGTCACCACTGGCTGTCTGATAGTCTGTGATTGAATGTGTGTGTGTTGCTCCGGCGTGTGGGTGGCTGCATGGTTATTCTTATAGAGACTCGACAGGCCCGGCCCCGAAGATCAGTGGGGAGTGTGTTTGTGTGGGTGGGGGGTGGTTGGATTGGGGGGGGTTGTGTCAGGTGGTTTATTTGCCCGTTCACCTATCTCTCTCTTTCTTCCTCCTCCAGAGAGGCTGAAAGGAACAAGGCCCTGGTATAGATTGCTGTGATTGAATTAAATACATTAGTTCCAGAGCAAAGGGATGAGTCCTCATGTGAGATCCTGGGCGAGAAAGGAGAAAATGTGTTTAGCTGCAGGAGCCCTGAAAACCAAGGCTAATGGATTTGAGAAATCATAGATGGCTGATGGAACGGGAGTAAATAGCCTAATATTAAACACCATTACAGGCTGCTCTGTAAAGATGTGACCCATTGGGTTAAAACAGAGCTGGACTGGGCGAGTGAGAGAGAGAGAGAGAGAGAGAGAGAGAGAGAGTACAGAGAGAACAGTGGATAATCTGGTTGTTACAGGATCATTCAGGTTCAGCTCAGATGACACAGGCTTCTGAGCAGCCTACCATTTGCATGCAAATATATTGTTTGCTTGCTTGCTTGCTCATTCATAAATCTGTTTGTTTGTTCTTTCATTGTGTGAACTTCATTCATTCATTCATTCATTCATTCATTACTTATTTACTTATTAAATTCATTCATTTATTATTAACAATCGTTCAATCACTAATTTATTCATTCAGTATTTCATTTCATTTTGTTCATTCATTCATTCATTAGTTAAATGCTTATTTACTCATTCAAATATTATGTTCATTAATTGATTGGTCATTAAAAACATATTTACTCATTTATTCAATCATTTGCTCATTCATTCACTGTGTTATGAACTTATTTATACATTCATAAATCACTCAGTCATTTAATTTGTGGTTGTACATGTTTGTTTCTCTTTGTGTGTTTCCTCTTTTTAATGTATATTATTTAGCTGATTAAGGTCTGGCTAGCATGGCTACCCAAGCATTGAAAATGGAGGACAGATGTAATTGGACAGATGCACGGTGTGTTACTGCTGTTTCCTAATGCTTGTCTATGATTACAATATTATAATGACTCTATTTATCTGCATAATACGTTATTGAATGTAGGCTACCCAGAGCAGTTCCATCAATCCCCTAATTAATGAATCAGTTCAACAGTATGTAATTATAGACACACACTGGCTAACTTTTTGTTTGGAGATTTAAAATTCATTGTTTTTGGATATTTTAAAACTATCTTGCATGTCTCCTCAGTAAAAAAATAATTGCTAAATGCATGTGTGAAAGAAAGCGAGAGACAAACAAAGATAGTGAGAAAGGTAAAGAGAGAGAAGACGGGTGATGTGTGGGTGGCTGGCAACAGTAAACAGTTTATGGTCTGCCAACTTTTCTTTCTCTCTGCTCTCTCTCTCTCTCTCTCTCAAAAGCAGTTTTCACACATTGGCAGTGAGATGGCAATCAAAGCAGTTCTGTATGTAGAAATGTAAAAAAAAATAGGCTGTTCACTGATGCTTGCGCACATAAATACACTCTTGCACATCATCAACAGAGTGTACAGGATACTGTCACACACTGCAACAATACACACCACACTGTGACAAAAGACTTGAGACCTGCATGTGAGAGTCTGTGAGAGTCTGTGTGCGTGTTCTCTGTGCCCAAAGTGATAGTGATGGGGTCAGCACTGGTTGTGACCTCCTGTCGGCAGGTTGGGCCGAGCGGCAGACTGAGTGACATCTGTGAGCTCATCACTGCCGAAATAACAGACGTAAGGGAACAAGAGTTCAAATCAATCTGCTGTCCCCAAGAGACTGTTCTGGAAAGAAAGAAACTCTGTTTGTGTGTGTAAGAGGGAGTGCCCTCTGCTGGGTACTCCAGCATGTTTTCTAACAAAGCTGGATTGAGGATTGCAGGAATAGTTTACCCATAAAAAGAAGCTCACTGAAGTGGAAGGTTATCAGTAAATAACTTAATATTGTATAGGAAAGTGCAGAAGTCATATGGATTACTCTTTGATATTTTATAATGCATTTATGGTCCCTTTAAGCTTTAATCCACATTCATTGTAATTACTTGGAAAAGAGTAATGTTTTTAGGCTTTCTTATGTTCTCTTTCACAGAAGGATGAAAGACAGGTTTGAACGACCTAAGGGTTGGTAAATAATGACAAAATGCTTAATTCTGGGGTTATCATTTAAGGTTTAATATTTTCTTATTTAATTCTTACTAATTAATATGATCTTGTGCAATAAAATTGTCACTCTCATATACAGTTCTAGCTAATTTATGTTTATGATTTCTAGAAAGAAGCAAGAGTGGAATTGTTTATTCGCATCTATTGTATTTATTTTGACAGTACCATACTATACCTGAAAAGTCATGTGTTAAAGCACCATGTGAATTTATAAAGAATTTGCATTGTTCGAGTTATGCCAAACTCAAATGTTATGCCAAATTTTATTGGGATGAAATTATAAGTAAAAAAAAAAAACTAAACAAAAAAAACTAAAACAAATACAGATCCTTAAACTTTTCTTTATCCTGAATCCTGAAATGTAATTATTTAATTGTTAATTAAAATTAGTTGTTTAATTATAATTTAGTGCATTTTTTTTTACAGAAATGATAAAAGTGTCCATGGATTAAAGTACGTTTTGAAGACAAATATAGGTCTATGTGCCTTTGAATATTGTTGTTGACAGTAGCAGGCTTTAGAGTCATAAAGGTATAGTATTATGGCATCTCATGAGTATTAGTCAATTCCTTTAGTGCTTTTAAGGTTATATAAATCTTGGCTCATATATTTTCTACTCTATAACCCTCTGACAGCTATGTTTCCTCACAGTAGCTTTTTGAGTCTGAGTGTGTCTTGGGGACTTTTGGCTACACTGTCAGAAAGAGTCATACAATATACAGCTTTCTGTCACCTTTCCTGAATAGACACACAACCCCTGCCTGACTGTCTCCACTACTCTTAATGCTCCTAGTAAATGTGTGTGGAATCAGAAATTGTGTGAGAGCAAATAAATGCTTAGACACAAACACACACAGAGAGAGAGAGAGAGAGAGAGAGAGAGAAAGGGCAGTCGTGACAGATAGCAACTCTAGGGCATCTTGATCAGCAGAGGGGGAAACAAACACAGCATGACACTGGCTGACATTTACTGCAGCTTTGAGTGGAGTTATGTGGGACCTTGGCTTTCTATTTTTATAGGAGAAAGATGGTGTCTCTTCTTCTCTTTGTCATCAGCAATAACTGATGTGTCACACCTGCGTAATGAGTGCTTGTTGAGTGCCAAAGATGAAGTGAGCATAACTAATGGGGACTAATGAAGGGTGGCAGGGTTGCTCGTGCTAACTGCTGATTATAGCTTGCAGAAGATCTGCCCAGTAAGGGCATGTTCTAGGGTGAAGAGTGGGCAGCAGGTCAGAAATATGATTATAAGTGGATCGACTTACTCAGGTGTGCATGTGGGCATGCATGAACAGTCATGTGTATTGTACAGTATGTGAATGAAAACATGTTTGCTCATTAATGTGTCGAAAGTATGACATGTAAAGAATGTACAGTATAACATATCTAGGGAGATATTTGGGTTTTAGGAGTGTGCTTACAGTTTGTGAAAGTGACAAATGTTTCTATGGAACAGTCAGTGCTGCTTTACTACAGCAGCTGTCAACCCATAGACTTTACTAGTACAGACTTTATCCCCCCTCCCCCCCATCAATTTTGGACGCACAAACTCTGTGCCTTGTGCTCACGGATGTTGGATATGTTATGATGATAATTAACGATTTTATACTATCCTGCAATGATTCCATGAATAAAACTGATTATTTATTGTAGCCTTGAGCAAATGTTTACAAAAATAAAATAGATGCAGACTTGATTACTTTGCGATCAATGTTTTTTTATGATTTGCTGGCAGAAGTGAAACAGAAATGCAGCCAAGGAAGTTTAGAAACAGCAATGAAGAACCAAAGGGTTCTGTACTGGCTTTGCAGTGATTTCGGAGAGGTCATCAGGCAGTCATTGAAAAGATACAGAACACAACACAATACAGAAGAGACAGGCATTTTACAACGAACAACAGTTGTAACCTGTTCTCTCTCTTTCAATCTATATATCTATTAATTCCCCCTATTCTCTCCTTTTATAATGCATAACTTTTGCTAATTTGAAAAGCCAAAAAGAAAAATATTTCTTAGTATTGTGTTTCTACTGTGGCTTCACTGCATGTATACAGTTTGTTCATCTCCCCTTCACTGTTTTGATTTGGAGAGAGACTGGAATTCATTAAGAATAAATGATTGCTAGACAATGACTTATTTAATCAAAAATAAGTACTGCAGGAGTGAAGAGAGAGTGAGAGAGATAAAGGGTAGACGTTCTAAAACCGCTGAGGCTTTTATAGTATTCAGATTGTGTTTTGTATTGTGTCAGCCAATCAGACCCTTACCCTTTCTGAAAAATATTTTAGAGTCCTCTTTATTTAATAATGATACTTTATTGTCTCCAGTTCTTAAAATCTTGTGGCCTCCCCTGACTTTCAGCTGTGGAAGAATTGTTTTCTCTGTTCACCAGGATATCTGTATCCTGAAGATGCTCTCTGAAGATGCTCTCAGTCTCTTCCACAGGGCCCCTGTTCTCTCTCTGTCTATGCATTTGGCAGAAAGAAACAGGAGAGCTGGCACCAATCTGGCCAGGAACTGAAGATGAGGGAGAGTGGATGCCAGGGTGCCCGGGCCAAGCCACTCACTAGGGCATTGTTTTACTCTGACAGAGGATTATTGTGTGTTTGTGTGTGCATGCGTTTGTACATCAGTGTGTATCTGTGC
Source organism: Carassius auratus (assembly GCF_003368295.1). Classification (NCBI taxonomy): domain Eukaryota; kingdom Metazoa; phylum Chordata; class Actinopteri; order Cypriniformes; family Cyprinidae; genus Carassius; species Carassius auratus. Next base: position 73,149 of record NW_020525603.1, on the reverse strand, counting down.
TGTCAACAGACCTCCTCCTTAACCCTAACACCCCCCCCCCCCCCCCATTGTTTCTGAAAGCATCCTGCCATACGGATAAAGAGATGCTGGAGGAAGGACAGTCTCAAAAGGCTGACCCCCTTGCCAAACCCTAGTGTGTGTGTGTGTGTGTGTGTGTGAGAGAGAGAGAATACCTTCCTTTTATTTATCTTTTACACCATTTTGCATCACCAGTAAGATCCTGTGTAGAAGAAACACTCTCTTGATTCAGATAATAAATGATATTCGCTTAAATTGTGACTCTGGCAAAATATCGGTGCTGGTATTGCTAGATCTCAGTGCTGCGTTTTACACTGTCGATCATAACATACTACTAGAGGGACTGGAAAACTGGGTCGGGCTTTCTGGGATGATACTCAAATGGATCAGATCATACTTAGAAGGGAGAGGCTATTATCTGAGTATAGGAGAGCATAAGTCTAAGTGGACGTCCATGACATGCGGAGTCCCACAAGGCTCAATTCTTGCAACGCTCTTGTTTAGCCTGTATATGCTTCCACTAAGTCAAATAATGAGAACAGACCTTAGTTTCAGTAGTCATGTCAAAGTAGTAACTAAATCAGCATACTATTATTTAAAAAACATTGCAAGAATTAGATGTTTTGTTTCCAGCCAAGACTTGGAGAAACTTGTTCATGCCTTTATCACCAGCAGGGTGGACTATTGTAATGGGCTCCTCACCATCCTCCCCAAAAAGACGACCAGACAGCTGCAGCTCATCCAGAACGCTGCTGCCAGGATTCTGACTAGGACCAGAAAATCTGAGCATATCACACCAGTCCTCCGGTCCTTACACTGGCTTCCAGTTACATTTAGGATTGATTTTAAAGTACTTTTACTTGTATATAAGTCACTAAATGACCTTGGACCGAAATATATTGCAGATATGTTCACTGAATATAAACCTAACAGAGCACTCCAATCACTAGGATCAAGTCAGTTAGAAATACCAAGGGTTCACACAAAGCAAGGGGAGTCTCCCTTTAGTTATTATGCCGCCCTCAGTTGGAATCAGCTTCCAGAAGAGATCAGATGTGCTAAAACACTAGTCACATTTAAATCTAGACTCAAAACCCATCTGTTTAGCTGTGCATTTATTGAATGAGCACTGCGCAATGTCCGAACTGATTGCACTATGTTCACTGTTTTATTTTATTTTATTTTATGTAAAATCATTTTCTAACTGTTTTTAAATATTTCATTTTAAAAGTTGTTTTATTTTTGTAATTTTTCTTCATGATTATTTTACTTTCTTTTATGTAAAGCACTTTGAATTACCATTGTGTACGAAATGTGCTATATAAATAAACTTGTCTTGCCTTGCCTTGCCTTGCCTTATAAGGCTGTTTTTATCTTTCCTGTTTTTCACAGGATGGCTTCACAAATTTCTTGTCTTGCTTAAAACTGTTAACTGGATGATTTTCAGATGTCCTTTTGCAAACAAATGAAGAATATGTATATTAATAGATGTATAAACCAACAACACAAATTAATGTCTTACTTTCTAGATTTATATATTATTATATGTCAGCACATGTACACGTCAGATTTAGCGATGTGGACTACAAGCATAGTTGGTGAAATAATAGAAGACATTGAGTGCCAGTTCAGAAGTGAAGTAAAAATAATATGATCCTTATACAGTGATGTATGTGATGTTGGTGAGGACATGCATTGGGTGTTATATAACTGAAATGTGTGTCTCTGCATGTCATGTGTATATCAGAACGGGTCGTGTGTGTGTATGGATTTAAGTTTCTGAGCTGATGAGTGGTTGAGTGAATGAAACTGAGTGAGTGGCTTTGAGCAGATCAGACTATGACAGCATGTCTGACACTCTCTCATCAGTGCTGTTACTCTAGCCTGAGATCTCTATTCCTCTTATACACACTTCAATCCAGACACTTATGCACATTCATCTAACACAAAACTATACATTTACACATCTCACACAACTCTTACTCCTTGACTTTGAATTTAAATTTCAAAGTACTGACTGAAAAATACAAAATCATTATAGAGATACATTATAGATCATACATACAATATAGAAAATGTGATTATATATATATATATATATATATATATATATATATATATATATATATATATATATATATATATATATATATATATATATATATATATATATATATATATATATATATATATATATATATATTAAAATAAATTGACATGAAAAATGTTGAATGATATATATATTGCATTTTGTTTCCGTTAACTATTTCCATTCAAGTAATGAAAATGTTTTTATTATTTACATGTTTGTATCAGATTTAGGTAACTATAATAGCTTTGAGAACCACATGTACTGAAACAAAGTAATGTGCAGACAGTTTAGTCTACATTTAATACACACGAGAAGCAAACAAAGTGGTCTAAAGAGGTGACCCAGCTAGGATTTGGCGAGGTGGTAGCCTACTAAGTGTAAATCTAGCTGGTGTTAAACTGGGCTGCAAATATGAGGTCCCCTGTTGCTAATGAGGGGGGTTAGGCTGAGAGGTCCTGGCATAGCCGGAAAGCTTTAAACTGCCCTGCTGCTAAAAGGCATTTACTGAGGCAAGGGATCTTATTTTCACACCCGAGACAAACATGACCCTCAGTGTGAGAGAGAGCGTGTGTGCGTGCCAGATGCTTTTTTGTGAGGTAAGCACATTTCCGGGAACTATGATTGCTGCTGGTGGAGTCCCAGCATGCTACTGGCCACTCTGATGGAGAGGGGAAGGACACACTCTCCAACACCAGTTACACACTGCTCGCTCAGGATACTGGCCGGTAGTGTCATTTGTAAGTTTGCTTATGAGTCTGTGTGTGTGTGTGTGTGTGTGTGTGAGAGAGAGAGAGAGAGTGGTGGGTACACAGAGAACATCTGAGCTGGGTATTTACACAGGGTCATAATTAACAGTACATTAGCATTCCTCCACTTTAATGGTAATGTGGTCATTGTCCCAAAAGGGTAAAACTATCCTGAGCTCACATGAGTGGCGTGACTTTATTACAGAGGAGATGCTCCAACCTCATGAGATTCATTTACTTGTATGTCTAATTGAAAGTAATTGCTTTCAGCACCTCATTTGAGTATTTTCAACTTTAATCATGTAATAATAGCCATATAAACACAAGACAGCCTATTCGGATAGTAATGGTTTTATGTTGGGAATTGCTGTCAGAATCTGAAATCTCAGGGTTTTTTTATTCACCACCAGTATTCCTGGCTGAAATTCCCAATTGTTTTTTGTTTGGTTGTTTTTCGAGGGAAACACCAAGGTCATGCTGTAATTTAATTCCTGTCTGAATCCACAATTAATCCAACAGTAAAAACATATTTGTATGGAAACTCTTGAAATAATGGCAGCAAAAAGTAAGTATGTAAAAAGTGTCATTTAAATGTGTATTGGTACATTTATGCATATAAATAAATATTATAATTTATATTCTACTCTAGGGTTCATTGTTTTATTTTTTAGTAGTATGTATATACTATAGCCCTCTATTATTGTATTTGTTACTATTTATTACTATCATTTTTATTAATTTTACTATTTTATTTAATATTATATTTTCATTGTAGTTTATGTGCTTTTGTACCATTTCTATTTAGCCATTATGATTTCATTTAATTTCTATTGTGATTTTTGGTACTTAATTTAAACGTGTTTTTTTTTTTTAATTTGTGTTTGTTTTCACCTAATATTTACACTATATTTTATTTCAGCTTTATATCATTTAACTAATATATTTCCTTATAATTTAGGAAATAATAGTTAAAAAACCCGGCTAGGGTTATATGATAATCATGCTTGTGTCATGTGTACATTGTGAGAAGCACATTTGTCACCTTGAGAAATGAATACATAAGAAAAGTGTTTATGCATTCATTATACAACAGTTATTTCCAGTCTGATTTGATAGGCTACACAGCTTTCCTAGTGCAGGCAGTACAGGTACATTTCAGTCTTTGTGTCGCTATTGTATGTGTTCATGTCATTTCGAAATGTTTTGGTAACCTATCATTTAATATACAATCTCTTTAGCAATTCATCAAAATCCAACTACATATCTCAGATGAGCAATTCTCAGGGAAGTAGTCTTTCAGTACAGCCTTCTTAAAGAGAAAACTAATTCAACACATATCCAGTGAGGGGCACTTGCCCTTCTATATCTGTTACTTGGATGTGAATGCATCAGTTAATGTGGCACATTGTTTGGGCATGGCACCCAAATGAGCAGGAATAGCATGGCATTCTGCATGGAGCAGGGGAAAGGGCAGTGAAGGGCAGAAAGAAAAAAAAGGATAGGGTAGAGAATGTGGACACTAGTGAATAGACAAATAGACAGATGGACTAACAAATGGATCAGAGGCTGGTGGTGATATTTGTATTGCTGTCGTATATCCTCATATCTCACTGCAGTTAACTGTTTCTTTCTCTTTCCGTCTGCTTATCTCTGTTTCTATCACTGTTTCCCTTAGTCTCTGACAGCAGAGTACCAGAAGCAGCTGAGGCCGGTGACACTTGTCAGCACAGAGATAGTGTATCGTCTCTGTCTGCCTCTTCCTCCTGCCCTGTGGGTAATAATCACAGTGGTGCTGTGCCATCTACATACTCGCCCACAAACACACACACTCTGACACATTCAGACTGCCTTTAATAGCATAGGTTTAGTATGCAAAGACACACCAACAACCACAGAAGCAACTGTAATGTGACATTATGAGTGTTACTGAAGCTAATAGCTTACCAGCGACATTAAATATGTGCTGATCTTACTGGGTTTCATTTAGGCTGATTATTCCGGGCTGCTATAGATATAGTTGAGCCTAGTGAGCATTAGAAGTGTGGAAATGACAGTTCAGGGTCTCTCCAGTTGAAGTGTATTTTGAGAGAGCTGGTTGGCGCTGACACTCAATATCCTGACTGGACCGAGCTGGTCTCAGGAGACTGGGGTCAGGTGACATGCTGACTTAAAGCAATGTCAACACAATCATTCTGACAGCCTTATATTTCAGCAGCTCCAACACCAGCGGCTCAACACACGCACGCTCTTTATCTGAACCTGTATTTATGGGATAATGTGTTGTGTAATGCTGTGGAGAGATGTAACACAAGAGATACTCATGACCTCCACTCCTAAATTCTCTCTCAGCTACAAAAACACATGCACTTTTAAAGTTTCATTTCAGATGGAATACAATGATTAAATGGACATTTAAAATGTCATGTAATGCTGTAAACAAGAATGCGGTATCGTGGCGAATGTTCAGAATGTATTCTTTTGGCTATTTCGAGATAAATTCCCATTTCTCAGTTCAGTTCAATGTCAATTCACAGGCACTTGATTCAATTCAGTTTTATTTAAAGTCCTTTTGGTATATTTCAGTTATATATTTTAAGTAATTGTTTTAATTTTAAATGTTTTAGAAAGAAGTCTCACAGTGCTCACTGAGGCTGCATTAATTTGATTAGAAATACAGTACAAAACAACAGTATTCTAAAATATCATTGCATATTGAAATAATAATTTTCTATTGAAATATGTTTTTAAAATGTATTTTATTCCTGTAATGACAAAGCTGAAGTTTCAGCAGCTTTACTCCAGTCTCCAGTTTCACATGATTTTCCAGAAATATGCTGATTTAATGCTCAAAAACCTTTCTTCTTATTAATTGTGCTGCACTGTATTATTACATATAGTTCATTATGTATGTTTTACTGGAAGTTATTTGTTCATTAGTTGGACTTCTATGCTATCCCATGCTGATCTTTTTAACTAGTTCAAATGGGACATTTGTTTGTGAATCTGAAAATCTCTAAAGGGAAAAGATGTCTTCTTGCTATTATTTTGTGGTGCATTATTATATCAGGAACAGCTAAATATTAAAAAGATTTGATTCTGAACATACTGGCAGACACAGACCGCAGCCAAGCCCCACAGTCCAGTGGTCCAGACAGGACACATCATTCACTGCCCGCTGCTAATTGCCTGATCGTTACAGTGACGCTATTCTTGGAAACAGAGGAGCTCTGGGAGTTGCGTTTTGTTTTAATTAGTGAGAAGCACAAGCAATCAGGCAGGTGAAATTGAGAACGTTTTCTCCTCTCCTCTCTGTATGTTCATTTAACTGCCAGCAGCGCTTGTTTTTTTTCTCTCCTCTGTCTCTTTTTCACCTTACCATTTCTCTTTTTTCCCTCTCTCTCTCGCTTGGTTCCCTGAAAGCACTTTGCAGCTTGTTAGTGCACAGGAGGGTTGGTGCAAACCCCTCAGGACTACAGCAGCAAGGTGACATCTATCAATTTAATGCGTTGGCATGCTATAAATACACCTGTCAGCCCTCCCTGCACTCCACCCTCCTTTACTCTCTCTCTCTCATGCTCACACATACACAGAGCAGCTTGTGACAGCAAAGGGAAGAAACAGCTGAGCTCAGAGTGGGGAAGGGAGAGAGAGAACGAGTGAGAGAGTTTTATGTCTCCAGTTCATGCTGTCACTTGCAGAGAGGTCTTAATTACACAGTTACAGATGTGAGGAAAGGAACACAGACTGCCCCCCCGTTAAGATACAGTGCTACTGCGGGGCTGCACACATGTAGTCTTACAGTGAATGTGCAAACGTTGAAATACTGTGGTAACATTTTAAGCAGAAAGGTTCGGTTGTTAATATTAGCTGTTGCACAAGATATAATAAAATAAGACTGTGAATAATACTTCTTGAATCAAAGTTTATTTATTCTTGTTTTTTATTTTATTTCATATTAAATAAACATTTAATAATGAACAATTGAAGAACAATAATATATTCATAAACTAGCTAAAGTTAACTAAACTTCAATATTTTATATTTTGTAACTAGTTGCCAAATGAATAAATATGGTGTTACCAATACTTCCTACAAAACATTTTTGAAATGCATTTTTAACCATTTTTTATATTTTAACAAACATAATATGAGATTTGTATAGCAATTTTTGGATTGCATTTATGCTTTTGCAAAGAATTCTTTAAAATAAAAGAATAATTAATGCATCTGAACCAATAAGTAAAAAAAAAAAAAAAAAATCTATACATCTCTATACTGCTATATTTTGATCACAAAATAGTCACAAATACTTGAAATGCATGTCATTCTGCGACTGGCGCCCCTGACCCAGCATCCCATGCACTTTTAAGCTTGTGCCTCTTAAACTAGAGTGAGGCCTGTTAGCATGTAGTAAATGGTTACTGGAAACCTGCAGTGCCTGATCTCTCTGCAAGGTGTGAGCAGCACATTTGACCCACTCCTCTTTAATGCTTTCTGGGAGAGAAGGGCATTCTGACATGCTGGGCATGCCGAGCCGTGACGTCAGACGACATTCTGAGGGTATTAACAGATGTGTCTTTGTCACAGTCACTGGCATGTTAATAGCTTAGCAGCTGATTGGGTTGCAGGGCTAGTGTTACGGTCGCCCCGAGCACCTGTCTGTTTAATGAAGGGAGGGGAAGAGCTGAATGAGGTGCTTTTGGCTGCTCTCTGAAGTACTTATCCATTAATGCACTTCTCTCATTGAGGGGATGAACTCTACAGAGGGCCATCCTAGCTGATGTTATTCAATAGCATTAATTTCCCATCATGTCTACGTAGCATTTCTAAACAGATGCTGGTTAGTGTAATGGTTGAAGGTGATTGTGTAAATGGTTGTAGGTTTCATCCCTGGCACTGGAGTGTTTTCATTTGTTTGTCATTTAATCATTTAAGGGCAGTTCACACAAAGAAATATATAATTATAAAAAAAACTATAACTATAACGTTTAACTATAACGATAACTATCCTAGCATCCACAAGAGTGCACAATAATGTTACATTTATCGAAATTACATGTTACAGTTTTAATGTCTTCTACTTTAAATAAACTTTAAAGTTACTCTTTAAACGTATTTTCTTATGATTCCATTGATATCGTTCCTCCTGTTTCGTTACAGTTGTGTTATTGAGTTCACTTTTTGCACAGAATTACAGTACAGCAATTATTAAAACTTTATAGTTATAGACGTATTATAAAGTATTAATGTTTTATGACTTTTTTTAGTAAGTAAAAAAACTAAAAGTATTATAAATATGTTATCATATTTAAAAATTATACATTTTATAATAATATAAAAATGATAAATCATCAATCTATTATGACAGTTTTCTTTTTGAACTAAAAAGTAGGCTACTAATCTTTTAAGATGGTTTAAATGCACACAAGCACGATATGTTTGTGGTTCAACAACCTTTGTTGTTCCTGGAAGCATCCAAACATAGAGTAGCCCTAACTGTAGCCTTAAAATGATTGGCTAATGGGAATGTTATTCCAAGAAAAAAAAAGGATGCTAATCTAGAAAATGTTCTATTTGTGTTAATCATGTTAAGTGTTCTTAACCTGTGTTTGTATCTGTCTGTATTTTCTGTATCTATCAGTATCTGTATTTTATGCTCTACTGTTAGTGTAATCTGTGTGCACCGGGGGTCTGAGAGTAACACAATATAAATTCTCTGTATGTATGTGCTGAACGTGGAAGAATTGACAATAAAGCAGACTTGACCTGACTTGACTTTTTTTTTTCTGTTAGCATGATCCCTTCACAATGGACACTAGCCTCTAATGATTCCCTCATTGTTATAGTGTTTTGTGTTCATGTGGTTTAATGAGCAGTTGTCAAAATTGCTATCATTTAAAATAGCATTGCTCATTATTCTATGTGACGTGATGAACTGAAACAGGCTGGAGGAGGGATTCAAAGCGCACTCACCTGGTACCTGATTCAGGACAAGCAGCTTTTTATCACAGTCATCTGTTTTAGGCCATAATTAGATGTGGTGAAATGTTTACACCATTCTCAAAGCAAAATTATGATAATTACAAACCAGGTTTTCCTCGCTCCTTCTTTGGTGTTCAAAGCAGCATGCACCACAGATATGTTTGTATGCTATCTCTCCGTGCTATAGTTTGTTTTTCCTGTCTATTGCTATTTTCAGAGAAAGTTCTGAGAAAATATTCAGAACACCATAGTTTTTACACGTGGTCTTTGTAATAATGTAAGCACATTAAACACACCTTTAGTCAGAGCCACATTGCCCTATGAGAGTGTCACTCTGATTGAACACTTTGTTTTTCAGTAATCACCCTCTAATATTCCAAATAAAAATATGCCCTGTAAGGACAGGCAGTGGATCTGTGTGTGTGTGTGTGTGTGTGTGTGTGTGTGCTGGTGTGTTTATGTATATAACAGCAATTATTATAATATATACACTATTATGTGTCAGTTTTGCTCTGCAGAATAAATCTCTTTTGGCTCAAACAATAAGCTGGCTCGGAGTATGCATAACAATTCAGTGAAAGTGAGAGAGATAAAGAAAAAGAGACGTCAGAGTGACTGAGAATGTAAAAATCTGGTTAGATGCTGAGGTTTGGGTATTCCTGCCAGGATCTCTCAGAAAGAAAGAAAGAAAGAAAGAAAAAACAATCCCACTCGTAACATCAGGAAAAGGGAAAGCTCTATATGAATATTCACCTGTCCATATCCTAGGGTGTGTTGTTGTTTGGTTTAGATCATAGATCCAAACCTTTCTTCGTGAGGGAATTTCTGCAGCTTCAGCAAGCCCCCCAGCAGCATTTGAAGAAATACTCGAAACGTTGCACATTGCTTGTTTCTGTGTTGATGTTTTCCTTGTTTATTTTTATTGTCATGAAATGCAAATAGTGTCCACGGTCATGCAGTGTGGAGAGATTCTTGGAAATGGAAATATATGAAACACCAGCCGTAGACTACCATTCAAAAGTTTGGGGTTGGTGAGACGTTTTGTAAATGTTTTTGTTCAAAGTTCCTTATACTCACCAAGGCTACATTTATTTGACCAATATACATTATTTCAGTAATACTGAACATTATTACAATTTAAAATAACATTTAGAATAATGCATTTTCAACTGTTAATTTTATTTTAACATTCTTCTAATAAACAAAATCCTCAATTTCACCTCATCTGAACACAGCTGGAGGTTTTATGGTTTGCTCTTTTTGACTGCTGCTATATTTAACTCAACATGCAACAATACACAAGCACAGGTGTCTGGGAAGTATATGAGAGTCCCTAGTGGTCGGATGTTTCATGTTATGTTTCAGAAGCATGTTATATTTAGCTCTCTGTGAATGTAGGAGTAGTTTAGTTTCAGTGTTAATCTGTGATTTCGAAGGGAACAGAGGAACATAAACAATCTGTTGGGTCTAGACTATCAAGCAAAAATAGGATCTTCCAATACATGCCAAAATTATCAGCACGATGATGTATACTTCCTTTGCATTTTCTTTATACGCTGTATATAACTATGTAACCTTTAAAGCACCAAATTAACTTCAGCTTTGTATTAATACATTTGTCATGAATGTTACTGATATATCAGGGTAAACTGATACTGTATATTTCAGCATTTTCCTGACTTGAACTAAACAAACCAACCATCATTGCATGCAAATTGATGTTTCTGGTTAGCACGCTTTCTGATTGGCAAAGAAAATCACTGACCACACCTCTGACTATTTAACAACGGGTGTCAGTGCTACTGCCAAGGCCTCCCTTTTGGATATCTTGGCATTCTTTAATGCCTGCAGAGTCACCACATTTAGCTCAAAAACCATTGAGATGGCCACACCTCCTACAGGTACAGTCACAGACAATGAGAAAAAAAGATAATAAAGCAAATTACACTGGAGTGATGAATCACTACACATTTTATTATTGTGCCATGCATGCAGATTTAATCTTAATTGTTTGTAAACAGTATGTTAATATCATTGTGAACAGTTTTTATGTAAACTGGCTCAAGTGTTGGATGTTAGCATTTGGTTGAGAGCTGTGGCGACTTCCTGCTAGCTGAGTTTGTTAATAAGCTAGTGGTATGTGGCTTGCTGCCACTCTGCATGTGGTGGGACAGATTGGGCAAGCCAGGGTGAGGTATGATTGCTGAGGAGACCAAGCGTCACCTGGCAGATGGGCCAACTGTGTATGTGTATGTGTGTGTTTGTGTGTTATGATAGCTCTCTGCTCTTCAGAGCACTAAGAAACACAGCATTGTATTTCTCCTTCATGGAAAATAATTAGGTCGTTTAATAATAAGCCAATAGTGAAAGTCAAGTGAAAATTAGATAACTAGCTGAAACTGTTACTATTAACTAAAAAATATATATGCAGTATATAAAGATTTTAGTAGTGTGTCTAATGAACAGAGTATACGGTGGACAGAGAAGTGATATTATATCCATGTGCCAGTTAGCAGCCTATAAAGAGACACTCAGAGTCCGAGAGCATGAAAAGAGCATTAAGAAAGCCATGCAGCTGCTGCTGTGGGATATGAAAGACAACTGCTGTGAATATAACTCCATTTCCCTCTTATGTCCAAATGTTTCCTGCCCTCTACTCTTGGTCTGGGAACAACACACATTGCATCTGTTGAGGGACTTTAGATCTAAATTATCTGTGAGAGACAGGTGAAAATAAATAGAGAATAAAAGGACAAACAGAAAGAACAGAATTTGTACATGGACAAATATATGGATGTACTATATGTAGGGCAATGTATGATAGAGCTAGAAGAAGAATAAGAAGTGCAAATGAAAAATAGAACGATAGAGGCTTCATTATGTGCAGATGTGGTGTGAGTGGGTGACATAAACTGTCACGATCACCAGCTGCAGTGCCCTTGATAGCACCAGAGGGAACCCCACTCTATCCTGGACTGCATTTCCCATAACCCATTGCCCGGTCTCATCATGCATAATTGTTTTAACATGTTGATCATTACCTCTGCCTATATAAGCCTGGTGTTTTCAGTCACTCTTTGCTAGGTCTTGCATTTTTCATGCATCATGTTTTAGCCCTGGTATCCTGGATCTGTATATTGTTTTTTGAACTTCAGCCTGGTTTCCTCTGCTCTGCTGTGTTTTCTGCTTTGTTAATGCTTTTAGATTGTCTCATAGTGTTATGACTTTTGTCTGTTATTCAAACTACGATTGTGGATTACCGTTTAATAAACTTCAGTCTCCATTTCTATCTAATGTAATATACAGTATTAATGTGTACATGTGTGATGTGTGCTACTCATAGTGTGAACACAATCATTTGTGTTCTTGACAGACTCATTCTTCACTTTCCTTCTGCTACGAGAGCATATAGTGACCAGATAAAGCCATTCAATACACAATTTAAATTCTGTAGTCATGAAGGTCTGCCTGCTATATAATGTCCAGTTTTTTTGTCTTTATATTTGTTTCTTAAGAGTAAAGATATGCCATAAAGTTAGTAAGGTTGTCTTTTCAAGGGTCTTTTCAATTATAGTAATAATAATTATAATAATTATAAAAGCCAAATTAAATGTAATTGAGTAATTACAATATGTTCCTCATAGAAGAGACGTAGTCATTGTATATATGATTTCATGCTAGTTTAGCAGTGATGAATGTCCGTGTCTTTTCTTGCTCCCAAGTCTTGTTGACTCTGTCTGATGAAGGAGAGAGAGAAACATCCCTGATTACACGCAGAGGCCTGTAACATTCGCTGGTAAAGCTGGTGATAAGACATGTCCTGGTGTGTCATTAGTGAGCACTGTTGCGATGGATGACAAGCAGACCGTGGAAGTGATTTGAAGACAGGACAAGCAGTAATGATAGAGAAACATGGGTTGGAGTTTGCTGCTGTGTGTTTGTTCGTCTTTGCTTACGTTTGCTCTTCTCATGCTTGAAAAACATTACATTTTGGTGAAAATGTATACTGTTTGTGTCTGATGCAGTTATTTGTTCTTCATTAGGTTGTGCACAAATGATTTCTCTGACAAACTTTTTTAGAAAATGGTTATTTTAAATTATGATATTTCACAATATTATTGTTATATGTTTGATCAAACAAATGCAGCCTTAGTGAGCAGATGAGACTTCAAAACATTTAACAATCTTACAACCCCAAACTTTTGATCAGTATGTATCTACTATATATATATATATATATATATATATATATATATATATATATATATATATATATATATATATATATATATATATATATATATATATATATATACGGTATATAACTCAAGTAGACAACCAAAGACAAAAGGTTGTGCACTTATTTTGTCCTTTGTTATAAACAGCTGTTGTAATGTGAATTTCACTTTGATGAAGTGTCAGCACCACTATTCTGACTGCAGTACTCACCTGTTGGAATATTTATTGCTTTATAAGACAGGCGGATGAATTTAAACACCATCATTTTATTGAGGTTAAAGAGCAATGTGTACTTTGTACTAAATATTGCTACAATAATTGCATTTATGGGTGCATTTTAACTGTAGTGAGGTGACACATTCTGATATGGCAGTTTTAAAGTGCGCTTACAATAATGGTGCAATAGTGATGTTGTCTTTCTGCTATCTTTTTGTTGAAGCCCATCATAGTAGGAATTTTGGAGTATCTTATGTATTCATGCATGTTTTTCAGACTGTATTAAAGAACTAGCCCGTGTCTCTTGATGGAAGCTAGCTTACATGTAGCTTGGCATCCCCTCCAACAGAATAGGTAAAACTAGAGGGAGACTTGGCTCAAAAGAGTGAGAGCACATTAACAATTCAAACACAGAAAAAGTGCCTGGAGAGTTAAAGGCTGCAGGATGAAAGTGTTCACATAGTTTTTTGCTGTGGATTTGACACTGTCTGTTAAACGGTTAATCGGATGTTACATGCACTTTTACAAGTTGTTTGAATTAAAATGTGTGTTTGCAGTGTGTGAAGACAACCACCCTATAGTTATAAAAATCCACCCAGTTATTTTTTTTTGTATACTCAAATCTTTACCCCTTTGTCATAACAAGCCAATCTCAGATGCCTGTCTTTGTGACATCACACAGACAGGCCCCTCCCATGATAGTTTGATTGACAGTAGTGTTTCAGTGTTTAAGTCATCCACACTGACAGACATTTCATCTTCTGTTAGCTTTTCTCTAATGCATTCGCAAATAAATAATACAGCATGCCTGTAACTTTTACAGATTCAAAGAATGGAGAACATTAGATATGTGATCAAAGGGAGTGGATGTTTGTGATAAAATACAGTGACAGTTTCATCAGTGTACAAATCTATGATGAGCAGAAAAAAAATTACTGTAGTGATTTGTGTGTGGGGGGGGGGTTAAAGCTAAGGATCAGAAAGTAGGAGGTTGTTTTTTAATGTATGATTTTACAGAAACATTATTTAGGAATCTGATTAGGACTTTAATATGTTTCATGAAATAGCTACAGAGCATGTGTACTACGTGTAAATAAGTCTCTGTGTGCCTCAATAAATCTACTACTCTTGGCAGTTTACTGTAAATAACAGGATCTCTATTCCAATCACCAAGTATCAGCATAATGCACACAGTTATTAATGAGAAACACAAGACGTTTCATACTTACACACTCAAAAATATTCACACTTACACTACAGAGGCAGGCTGCAGATTTTACTTCACACACATACTGCTTCAGAGCTGGCGGAAACTGGTTTATTAACTTTTGGTTTTGGTAACATGGTTTATGAACTTTTGGTTTTGATAACACTTTATAATAACTTTCTTTAATAAATCATTAACAAACATTACATGATGCTTAAAATATATTTTAGATAATATATATTCACATAGTTATAAATATACAATTATTGTTATGTCTGTCGCAAACATCTGGCTAAACTTAACCACCCTTTACACAGACATTGTTACACTAGCTATAAGTCTATTACCCATAAAGATACTAAATGGTTGAGAATAAAGGTCTATTAACATTAAAAAAGGATGAGTAGTTTCAACTTTAGATTGGGTACTGCAAAACATGAACAAATAATTAATAAATGATTATTAAAGATGTGTAAATAAGGTGAATTCAAGTTTTTTTGGGTACTTTTTGCCACTTTTTGAGATGACTGGGAAAATGTGTCTTAATATGTGCTAAATGATTAGTAATTAATAAATCATTAGTAAAGATGTGTAAATAGGGTGAATTCAGGTCCTTTGGGACACTTTTTGACGGATGACTGGTGGGAAAAAGTGTCTTAATATGTACTAAATGATTAGTAAATTTAAAAAAAGTATAGAAACATTTACAAACATTGAATAGTTTCAATTATAGATTGGGTAAGGCAAATTTTTGTTTACAAATCATTAATAAATGATTTGTAAACACACAAACACCACAACAAACAAAGAAAACTTATGACCTTTATAGTTATGAGACAATTCATAAAATGTTAACCTGAATAGTGTGTAAAGTGCTTAAAATTACTAATTAAATTATTTTCCACAACATTTGTAAACGTAAAAAAGTCCATTAGGTAACATATATAGGCTGATTTAATGAGATTTGTTGGCATTTTATTTACATGACATACATTAATCTGTTAATCATTGTTAATCTTTAAATTAAAACATAAAATGTTTATTATCTCATATCTTATTGAATATATATTAACTAATGATCCATTAAGCATTATCATTTTTTGTTAATGATTTATAAATGAAGATTTTAATCGTTGTAAACATCTGTTAAAATCATTTGTAGATTTTTTTTTTTAATGGTATAATTATATGAATTAAAAGTTTTCTGTTAGTGATCTTCCTCTTAATCTGAATGATCTGTTAATCATTATGTAGTGTTTAATAATTTCATTAGTTAACATTAACAAGCAATTTATCTCATGTTTCTAGATATGTGAATAAATATTAACTTACGATCTGTTAAGCATTATGTAACGTCTCTTAATGATTTATTAAAGTTGCGGTAGGTAACTTTTGACGCTCTAGCGGTTAATAAACAGAACTGCTTGTGTCTTGCGGAAGAACATCGTAGCCGGAACTACTTCTCTCTGTTTATGTCTATGAAGAATCATAAAGGTACTGGGTTACTCCGCCGTGGTTCCCCTGAAGCAATCTAAAATAGTCCGAACATAAACACTTATTATAGGTGTACCCTAGTGATTCAGGACAAGCTAAAAACACGGTTTGGAAAATGGATTCATGGTGTACTCGCTTATTATATAAATTTTTCTACATTTTGAACACAAACAAAGTTACGGACCGCAGCTCTGATTGGTTGTTTTTTACCGGGAGCGCATGACTTTCTGCAAATGGCAATAGGAACACTGGGAGGAGCCAGAGGAGCTTGATTTTTTTCACAGATTATCTGTCTCATATTCTACTGTCAGGACATAATGACAGGTTTAAAAAAAAAATGTAAAAAATATATTTTTTATAAATTTCATTTTTATTTAATTATATTAATTTGTGTTTTGTTACTATTAACATTTAGTTTATTATTGATCCATTTTAAATGTGAATTCATTATAAAGTAAAATGATTTACCTCCAGATTAATCTTTTTTTTTTTCTTTTTTTTTATAACTCTCTGTAATAGACTAAAAGACTATTACAAAGACTATTTCATGTAAAAATTGGGAAAGTAATCATTTCAAAGGCTTAAAATTTTTTAAAGAATGAAAGTTTGACAGTGGATTTCATCAGTCTGCTTCTTGTTCTCAATCTCTGTTTCCAAACAGATTCACTTTCTCAGAGGCCCACCATCTCTGTCTTAACTCAAGTGTTTGCAACATCACTGCAGGTGCATTATCTTAGCAAGGTTAAGAGAGCTCACGGATGAAAAGAAACAATCACGCTCACAGTCTGTGGGGTTTGAGGGCTGCTGCGTGCTGCCCGTATACAGTCTTTGTCAAGAAGAAGTAAATGAGACTGGCAGTCAAGAGATCTTTGAGCTTATGGAGAGTCCCTAGTGTTTCTCTGATCAGAGAAGATTAGATCTGAACGAACAGCACAAATTTTTGCCAACAGACTGAACAATCCACTTTCACATTTCTCTTTCATTCACATCATGTTTGTACTCCTCAATGCATCA
Organism: Carassius auratus; assembly: GCF_003368295.1. Classification (NCBI taxonomy): domain Eukaryota; kingdom Metazoa; phylum Chordata; class Actinopteri; order Cypriniformes; family Cyprinidae; genus Carassius; species Carassius auratus. The sequence goes on along the minus strand of NW_020525603.1, from coordinate 56,141 downwards.
GCAGAATCTTAACATTCCAAATCAGCAGTTCTCTGAAAATGACTCACTTTAGTAAGCAGCACCTCCTGTAACGTGGTATGTTTGTTGTAAAGGACATGTGGCTACCCCCATTTCCCCCCTTGCTTTCTGATTGGCGCTTAGATAAAGCTGTAGTTTTTAAGCAGCCATGCAAAAGACACTCTAATTTAACCACTGTAATCAAAAAACTATGAAGGGAAGGAAAGGGATGAAGATTTTTATCTCGTCTTTCATGATAAAGGTCAGTCTGCTTTGGAAAGTCTCACACTCCCATTTACAAGTCTTCAAAAGGTTCACTTCAAATCAAAACTCCTGTCAGCCACCACAGAGATGCTTTCTAACAGATTTTATGCATGATTTACAAAAGACTTCTGAGAAAACACACACACACACACAGGCTGTGAGCCATGTAGTCATTGACCTGTGTTATTTAGGGGCGAACCTTACTGTGTGACTGTTAACCTTCTGTTTATTCCCATCGTGTGGGTGCGTTTCTGTTGACGCTGGCCTTCCTCTCACTCATCTCAGAGGTTTAGCCCTCATAACCTTCAGCACCTGCTCCTGCTTCCCTACTGCTGTTTGTTTTTGGAGCAGCTGCAGACCTGCTAAAGAGCTAGAAAGGAGCGTTTGAGCCTCTTGCTGGCCGAGAGGAAGTTGGTTGGAAGCGCAAAGGTCATTTGGGGGTTGAGAGAGAAGAACAGGTGTGGGATGAGGCAGTAATTGCGTTTCAAAATACCTCATACCACCACACAGCACACAAAACAAATAAAGCTGTGTGTCCTAAAGGAAGAGGAACAAGCTGGAAAAGTGAGAACAATCATCTTGATTGAATAATGCTATAGTTTAAGAGCAGTGTAATGTTGGTTTAAGTGTAACAATTTTTTATCACTTGTCAATCTTGTAAACGGCAACTAACATGGTATAATATTATATTTATTCTCCCACCAGCTAAATTCATAAGAGCAGCTACATGAGCCACCTAAGACATTATGTCATTCAAGAGGTGTTGGAAAGACATTTGGCAACTCAGGAATTGTGCGTACTGATTTAGTGGCATGTGGACTTTGCCAGACTTAATTTAGTGTGACACCAATCTAACTGGGCTGAAACAAGAACCTGTCAGCCTTACCCTGTGAAACCATATACCTCTTGAGGTTGTGTCAGCTCAGTTGTCTTGACAGACACACACACACACACACACACACATGATCACCACATCACTGTCTCGGGTTCACCTTGAAATTTAACGAAGAATACAACCACTGAGGAGTCGATCTGGAGACCAAAACGTGGTCTGTTTGTGTGTGGTGGTGGTGGGGGGCTTTCTTAACTATAGTTCAGGGACAAAACTGTCTCCAGAAATGTGCTACATCTCAAAAAACCTGTTTAATGTTTGTGCAAGTTTTTTTTCATGCAAATAAGTTTTATTTTAAGTTGGAGTAATTGTCTTGTAGAAGTGGATAAAAAAAAAAAGTAAATAAAATGAGTGTGACAGACTCATTGAAACCTTTTGATTAGAATAAAATGAGCCAATCATCCACGCTCCCACATCTGCATTTGAAAGCCCACACAAATGTTATCGTTTCATCGCACTCCTTTCTCTCTCACTCTCTCTTCAGCCTCACACTTTTTTGTCATTTCTGCTTGTGCAACATTCCATAAATGACATGCTGAGAATTGCTCTTTTATTTGTAGAAGGTTTGCTTCACTGCCTCAGGCTCCCTCTAACACACACGCTCACTAGCATGCTGTCATAATAAGGTCAATATATATTCGTAATAGCTTTGCAGATGCAGTAGATAGTTCTGGAATATGTATCTCCTGTAATTTCTGCAGACTGTGAGGGAGCTTTGATTGGCAGTTTGGCCGAGGGTATGTGAGGTCTGTGAGGCCTACGGTCTCATCACTAATGCATGTTCTGGGCCAGCAGCATGCTTTAACTAAACACACACACACACTCTCTTCCTATGTGTGGTGGCAGGCTGCCAGTGCACTACTTTACACACTACTTTTGTTGCATTTCAGTGTTTTATGTATGCTTTTTTCAAGATAAATAGAACATTTTTATAAAACAGTGCTTATTTGAAAAAATTTATATTTGTAAAAATGTGTTTAGACTTTTTTGTCACTTCTTTATTTGTTCTTGTTGAATAAAGTGTTGCTTTCTTTAAAAACAAAATTAGATATTACAAATAATATATAAATAATATTACTGATTCATATAGCATATATTTGTTCATTAAATGTGCACATGAAACAAAAGCCTGAACCAGGTTTTATTACCTATAATGCATGTATCAGGAAGTAACAAATTCCCATTACAACAAATATAAGTTCCTGTACCGAATATGTTTTTGTTCTTCCCCTGATAATTATATGAACTGGGAAATGTGTCATGTAATTATTTTCAGCAATAAACTCGGTGCCACTATTCATGCATATATTATTGTACTTACCAACACTTTAGCTTTTGCCCAAATAAGTTCTCAGTACAAAACTGCTCTGTAATTTCCAAAAGACACACTAGCTGGACAACACCTCCATTAAGGAAAAAGTTGAGACAAAAACAAAAATTCTGCAACCATGTCATTATAGACCAGAAGATATCTTGAGAAAGATATTTTGAGTAATCTCTCAATTTTTTTCTCCCATACATAAGAGGTCAATGCATGGTGAGCAGAACTGTTTGATTACCAGCATTCTTCAAAATATATATTTTGGGGGGGTTCTGCAGAAGAAAGAATATCATACAGGTTTTGAACAAAATGAGGGGCAGTAGTGGATGACTCAAACTTTAAAAAAACAAAAACAAAGAGAACATGGAAAATGTACTAAGCAGTTTATTTTGGCAGTTTGTGTCTGTGGACAGTTATTAAGGGGAATGGGAATTAATTTACAATTTTCTTCCTTAAAAAAACATCCATGATTAATGAGGGTAATTTCACGCTCAGAGCTTCAATTTCCCCCTCAAATTATATCAGTTCCCCTATGCTTCATCATCAGAACAGATCAGTGCCTTCCAACTCTTACCAAGCCGACAGGCATGTTCCCTCTCACCTGATTTTAAGCGTTACTATTAGGATAGCCTGGTGGCATGAAAAAAGGCCAGAACTGGTCAGAATGTCCCAAATGGTAATTAAACAATCAGGCCAATGGAAGTTTGAGTGTTATTAAATGGTCTGATGAAGAGATCTTCTCTAGGCCACTGATGCTGTCAATGCCACGTCAAAAATCTGGTCTTCATTAATCAAGCAAAACCACTGACATTTTCATGACTTCCTCTGCTCACTGGAGGAGGAAATGTGGATAGCTGGTATTTAAGCGCGAAGTGATCCCGAATGAGGCCAACAAAAACAGAGGCTTGTGAGAACTGTGAACTGTGAGAAACAGAGAACTGTGCTTGCTGTTCTCAAATGTGCAACTCACACAAAAACCTCATGTTTCTACTGATATCTGGTGGCTGGAGCTTTCAAATGTAAAAAAAAAAAACAATGCAAACCCTATTAAATTATCTTGAAAGTAATCCATAAATCTGTGCTGTGTTTTTTGAAGTCATACAATGATGAATTAGACCAAATACTGTATGTTTTAAACCACTGTGACCAATTATCGAGTCAGTAGATTGAACTCAAATCTATTTTTTCTTTTACTAAATCAACTGATCTGATTCAAAAGACAGATTAATTTATGAATGGGACATCAGTACTTCTCAAATATGTTCAGTACCTCACAAAATGCAACTACATTATTTCAGAAGAATATTGAGAATATAGTGGACCATATATGTACCACTTTTATGATAACTTTGATGCATTTTGTCCTCATTCACTCTTATTAAACTGAAAACATTGCTCTGGATATTCCACAAAAGCTGTTCCACAAAAGACAAAAGGGTTAAATGGGTAAACTGGATTACAATTTCCTTAGGCCTGTAGTTCAGACCCAACTTTCATATTCCCACATGTTCAATGAACATCTTTTATTATTTATGCTTTTAATTAATAATTTAATATTTAGTAATGTGTGATATTATGTCATTGAATTAAGATTGTATATATCCTTTTACACAGTACCACACAGCAGTGAGAACACAATGTGTCTGTTGTGGTGTGTTTATTTATGTGCTGTCAGTTCTCAGCAAGGTAAAAGCTCTCGGCAATAACTCTGTCTCTGTCTTTGCTTGCCAAGTGCAAACATCCATCACATTATTATTGAAATACAGCGATTCCCTCCCTTTCTCTTACTCTGTTTATCTCTCTCTCCCTCCGCCTTTTTCTAAAAGGCTGAACAAATTCACAACAGCTGCAGCTGACGCCTTAATGCTTAACAAGAGGAACTGTACAGTCTGGCATTGTTCTTTATTAAAACTGCCATAAATTTGCACAAACACTATAATCAGCCTCTTATCAGCTACTGCAGAGCAATGACCAGGGTAGTGTACACTAGCTGAGATGGTTCTTAGTGTTAATAAAGCTATAACTGCTTTATCTAGTCAGGATAAATGCTGGGATTGAGACCAGTAGATGGTGTGTGTGGGTGTGTGTGTGGGTGAGAGAGAGAGAAAGAGAGAGAGAGAAAGAGTGAGGGAGAGAGACTCCTCTCTGATAGACAGTACTGCCATCTCCTGGAGAGAGTGAATTTAATGGGCTTTCTCTTGATTAATTGTATAAGAAACATCAGGACCAGTTGTGAGATACATCCAGTCGGTCATCCAGGTCAAAGTCTTTTCTTAATTAATAATAAAATAATATGCAGTTAAACATTATATTCCAGCACTTTTCTCCAAGTCCACTACAGTTATTATCCAATTCGTCTGCCGTTGACAGGAACGAATGGACAGTCTTCACTGTGTCCTTATTGAAAAACTCAGCGTGTCTTTTCAGTGTTTCCAACAAGCTTCTGCCAATAAAGGCTGGATAAATATTAGAGTTGGCAGGATGCAGTATACGCAGAACACATCAGGTTGGCACAATGAGAGGCCTCATTGATTGGTTTATGGATTCTTTGGAAAAAAAGTGATGGAGAGAAAAACAGAGAACTAAAAGTGAGGTCTGCTCTCCATTAGAATCCACTAGGTGTTTTGGCAGTGACAGGGTTATTGGAGGAGTCTTCTCAGCCAGCCATTAGCTCTGCAAACCCAGCGCTGTGCAAACAACTTCAAAGAATGTGGCCATCTCCTCCTGGCCCTTTGATGTAAGTATTGATTGAGGTGAGGTAGATAGTAGAATATAAGAGAGCGAGAGAGAAAAACTGTGAGGGGCTCCAGCATGAGGGTCTTCCCTTCTCCACTGAAAACAGCAGCTGGCTGTACTGCAGTGCTGGTGATCAAACAGACCCTGAGATCCCTCTGCCAAATGCACCCCCTCCTCAAACACGTGCTGCACACACACACACACACACACACACAGAGAGCCATGCTTCATCTGTTAAGTACTATGTAGAGGATGAATTTACTAAAGTAATGCTGCGGAATTACTGTAATTACATGTCTTTTCTGAACTCATAGGAGCATGTTGGAAACCTGAGAATTTTATAAAAGCTTTCACTGATGAAGGTAGTTCTGTAGCTACTTTAAATAATATGTTTTAATTTTAAGAGGTGACTTCAGTTTTGTAAAATATCTATTTTCTGCTATAGTGCAGCCATGGAAACAAATAATTATGATAAGAATTTAAATAGTTACATGTAATCTTGTACAAGATAACTTGTTGCTTTTATTCAAACTACTATCTACCAAAAGTTTGAAGCTGGTAGGAATTTTTTTTTTTTTTTTTTTTTTTTCACTACAATCAATAAAATCAATACATTATATTTTATTTATTTTTTCTGTGATGGGAAAGTTGAATTTTCAGCATCATTACTCCAGTCTTCAGTGTCACATAATTCTTCAGAAATCATTATAATATGCTGATTTGGTGCTCAAGAAGTATATCTTATTCCAGTGTTGAAAACTGTTGAGCTGCTTAATTTTTTTTAATTTTTTTTTTATTTTTTTTTATTTTTTTTTTGCAATCATGATGCATATTTTCTTCAAGTCAATGCATTTTTGCTGAATAAAAGTGTTGATTTTAGTATAAATTCTTAAATGAAAGCACACAAACACATGCATTAATTGCAAAAGCTGGGTCATTAATTAAGTACAAGATGAGGTTTGTTATGAGGTTTGGCTACTGAAAATAGTTTTGTCCAGTTTGGATGCTGTCTCTCTTTGATATTATGTATATTATAAACATCACTGATGCATCACCGTCAATGCACCGTCAACACCAAAAGCTTCCAAGAGTGTGTTGAACGATGTTCGCTCGGCTCCAAAGCAAAAAGCTTGTATGCATTGCACTTGCTGCCTTATTATACTCTTGCTGTGATAAGCGGCAGCTGGATGCAATAACTGCATAACACTGTGCATTGGCTCATTTAGTTTACACTCAAAGTAGATTGGTCTATCGAAGCAATATCCTAATTCGTCATTCAACGACGTGACGTCGAGAGTGACCGACTGAAAGGGAACCCTCGTGTTATAAGGATAGTTAATCCAAAATGGTCATTCTGCCATAATTTACCCAAACCTGTATGGCTTTCTCTCTTCTGTGGAACCGAAAATATGTTTTGTGTCTGTACAGAGAAAGTCAAAACCAAGTACTGAAGACTGTACTTCTAAAGGACTGCAGAGCTGTCATTTCTGGGTAAACTATCCCTTTGAGAACCTCCCATAGGCTATAAGAGGCCACAGCAGTGCTTGAAGCTCAATTAGATGCTGAACTAGGATCCAAAACAACTAAAATGAGACAAAGGACATGGACAACTTCTTGTTTCCTGAACTTCCTTTTTATCATTCCAGTAAGGATTTTACTGTACATGTGATCTGATTATTTGGAACAGGCTAAAGATATGGGGAGAACCAAGGAAAAGTAAAGCGGGAGAAATCAGTGGTATATGATGGCCGTCCTCGACAGAAAGGAACTTGCAAAAATCAGCCAAAAAAGTATTTTATTCTTCACAATTAATTACCACATTGGACTTACATCACTCTTTGTGTCAGGAAGTCTGACGTCATTTGTCTGAAGTGCAGGGAATTACTATAAACCCTCAACTATAGGATTGTTTATCCACTGAAATCAGCTAAAGCTTGATGCCAGAAGAAGAAAAAAAAACTCAATAGTTTGTTTCATGGCTGCGTGGGTATTAAAGTAAGCTGAACACTCTTTGGCATAGAGCAGAGTGCAAGATGGGACAGCTCAGCAAACAAAGACAGATTAACACATTTTGAAGCTGTACATGGACAGCATTTTTGTGTGAAAGATGGATAGCAGCTCTAATCTGTTTGCTGTGAATTGTTGTGCCCTGTCTGCTGCTTAAAACAGGTTGAAGTGATTCCCAGGACTACCACACCAAACATCTAATGCTGGCAAAAGACAGGTAACACCACTGACGTGGATGTCTGCTAAACCAACCACACAGTGTTATTGTAATTTCATGAATGCAAACACCTTAGCACGATTTAAACGCTGCGAAACCACTTTGTTTGGCCTTCCAAAAGAGGAGATGACTAGAAATCATGTTTATATCATGTTTATAATGGGTTTTAATGTTTATGTCTTCGCTGCTGTGGCCGGACAGGGCATCACAATATGTTAAGGGGCGTAAAATTTTTGTCACACGCTTGAGGTATTCGGCCAATCACAACGCACTGGATAGCTGGCCAATCACAGCACACCTCACTTTTCAGACCGATGAGCCTTGTAAAAATCGACAGGTTACAGAAGGCAGGGCATGGAGAAATAATAATGTACAGTATGTGGAAAATAATGTGTTTTTTAACCTTAAACTGCATAAACACATTTCATTACACCAAATGCACAAAAAATTATTTATTTTTAGCAGCATCATATGACCCTTTTAATATACTTTCATCTGTGCAGAGACAACTTTAAGCCATATGTTGTATAATAAGACACTAACCAGTATCCAGACCTCATATCAAATTCTGAAGTGAGCTGTGTTTGATTACATATTGTTAGATGCTTTCCATTTCTCAAAACTGGGAAATGTTGAACTCATTTAGAGAATTCACTGTGTGTTTATTCAGCAGAAGGCAATATAAAAATTGCCATGCGAGATTTCATTGTTAGTTTCATTCTGATTAATTTATAACCTCATAAAGCACTAAATCAATTTCATGAATTGCTGTGATATCTAGTTGGGTGTTTTATTTTGCTTAGTACTTTATACCAAATGGAAATGGTGCCAGGTTGTTAAACATTTTATACAGAAGTTTGTTTACTCCATAATTAAACATGACATGTCAATTCACTAAGAGCAACCTCAGAGGGATAAATTCACAAGAATTAGCTGAATTTTTCAAAGGATATGCCAATTGATGCTGCCCATCTTAACAGACTGTATAGCTTGGTATACTGGTATTCATTTTCTGTTTCATAATAAAATATTTTGTGATAATATAATGTAATTAAAGAAAACATGAGACATTTAATTTCCAACTGGAAGTCATCAGAAAATGTTACCCAGTGCAGTTAAATCATTTATTAGATGCTTCATTGGTTGCTGTTTATTTTACCGGAACATTTAGCATAATGATGTTAAATTATTGGGCTGTGTGATATTACATTAATCTGTAATGAAAATTACAATAATAGAAGTTATTAGGGAGGCAGAGCTCTGACAAACCATCAGGCAAAATGCAAAGTGTTATTAAAATCAGTAGAGCATTTTATTTAGTGTTGTTAAATTCAACAGGAAAACATTTACTGGGTTTTTTAATTGGTGGAATGATTCCGAAATGAGATGAACGATTTGGAAATTAGGTTGATATATATATATTAATCAAAGAAAAAAAAATGTTTTTTGACAATAAAAAAAAAATGTTACCTAAGCATCAAATCAGCATATCAGAATGATTTCTGAAGGATCATGAGACACTGAAGACTTGAGCATTGGCTGCTGGAAGACTGGAGTAAAAAAAAATTCTAAATTTACCCTCACATCATTCATTTTATTTCTTTTATTTATACTTAGCAGACTGATGAGAGGGAGTGTTCTAATTGAGAGAGCTCACTGGTGTCTCAGAACCTACATCTTCTGCCTTTTCTTTACATATGCTCATATACTCACTCAAATGCTCATGTGCACACGTATGCTTATATACTCACACATATGCTTATATACTCACTCGTATGCTCATAAACTCACTTGTATGCTTATATACTCACTCGTATGCTCATATACTCACTCGTATGCTCATTTACTCACACGTATGCTCATATACTCACTCGTATGCTAATATACTCACTCGTATGCTCATATACTCACTCGTATGCTCATATACTCACTCGTATGCTCATATACTCACATGTATACTCATATACTCACATGTATGCTCATATACTCACTCGTATGCTCATATACTCACTCGTATGCTCATAAACTCACTCGTATGCTCATATACTCACTCGTATGCTCATAAACTCACTCGTATTCTCATATACTCACTCGTATGCTCATATACTCACTCGAATGCTCATATACTCACACGTATGCTCATAAACTCACTCGTATGCTCATAAACTCACTCGTATACTCATATACTCACTCGTATGCTCATATAATTACTCGTATGCTCATATACTCACTCGAATGCTCATATACTCACACGTATGCTCATTTACTCATACGTATGCTCATATACTCACTCATATGCTCATATACTCACTTGTATGCTCATATACTCACTTGTATGCTCATAAACTCACTCGTATGTTCATATACTCACGCGTATGCTCATATACTCACATGTATGCTCATATACTCACTCGTATGCTCATATACTCACATGTATGCTCATATACTCACTCGTATGCTAATATACTCACACGTATGCTCATTTACTCATACGTATGCTCATATACTCACTCGTATGCTCATATACTCACACGTATGCTCATATAATCACACATATGCTCATATACTCATATACTCACTCGTATGCTCATATAATCACACGTATGCTCATATACTCACACGTATGCTCATATAATCACACGTATGCTCATATAATCACACGTATGCTCATATACTCATATACTCACACGTATGCTCATATATTCACACGTATGCTCATAATCACATGTATGCTCATATACTCAAACGTATGCTCATTTACTCGCACGTATGCTCATTTACTCATACGTATGCTCATATAATCACACATATGCTCATATACTAACTCGTATGCACATATACTCACACGTACAGTATGCTCATTTACTCACACGTATGCTCATATACTCAATTGTATGCTCATATACTCACTAGTATGCTCATATACTCACTTGTATGCTCATATAATCACACATATGCTCATATACTCACTCGTATGCTCATATACTCACACGTACAGTATGCTCATTTACTCAAACGTATGCTCATATTCTCACACTTATGCTCATATACTCACTCGTATGCTCATATACTCACACGTACAGTATGCTCATTTACTCAAACGTATGCTCATATACTCACACATACAGTATGCTCATTTACTCACACGTATGCTCATATACTCACACTTATGCTCATATACTCACTCGTATGCTCATATACACACACGTACAGTATGCTCATTTACTCACACATATGTTCATATACTCACTCATATGCAAACACTCAGGCTTTGAGAGAGCTTTTGACATATTGAGATGTATAGATGTGGGCACTGAGCATGTGGGTAATGCATTTTCCTATTGCATTATTTAGTGTGTGGGACCGTAGTTGAGTTTTAATGTCAGTGAATGCTCTCCTGTGAGTGTTTGAGTCATATACTCATATACTCACTCGTATGCTCATTTACTCACACGTATGCTCATATACTCACTCGTATGCTAATATACTCACTCGTATGCTCATATAGTCACTCGTATGCTCATGAACTCACTCGTATGCTCATATACTCACTCGTATGCTCATATACTCACTCGTATGCTCATATACTCACTCGTATGCTCATAAACTCACTCGTATGCTCATATACTCACTCGTATGCTCATAAACTCACTCGTATGCTCATATACTCACTCGTATGCTCATATACTCACTCGTATGCTCATATACTCACTCGTATGCTCATATACTCACTCGTATGCTCATAAACTCACTCGTATGCTCATATACTCACTCGTATGCTCATATACTCACATGTATACTCATATACTCACTCGTATGCTCATATAATTACTCGTATGCTCATATACTCACTCGAATGCTCATATACTCACACGTATGCTCATTTACTCACATGTATGCTCATTTACTCATACGTATGCTCATATACTCACTCGTATGCTCATATACTCACACGTATGCTCATATAATCACACGTATGCTCATATACTCATATACTCACTCGTATGCTCATATAATCACACGTATGCTCATATACTCATACGTATGCTCATATAATCACACGTATGCTCATATACTCATATACTCACTCGTATGCTCATATATTCACACGTATGCTCATAATCACATGTATGCTCATATACTCAAACGTATGCTCATTTACTCGCACGTATGCTCATTTACTCATACGTATGCTCATATAATCACACATATGCTCATATACTAACTCGTATGCACATATACTCACACGTACAGTATGCTCATTTACTCACACGTATGCTCATATACTCAATTGTATGCTCATATACTCACTCGTATGCTCATATACTCACTTGTATGCTCATATAATCACACATATGCTCATATACTCACTCGTATGCTCATATACTCACACGTATGCTCATTTACTCACATGTATGCTCATTTACTCATACGTATGCTCATATACTCACTCGTATGCTCATATACTCACACGTATGCTCATATAATCACACGTATGCTCATATACTCATATACTCACTCGTATGCTCATATAATCACACGTATGCTCATATACTCATACGTATGCTCATATAATCACACGTATGCTCATATACTCATATACTCACTCGTATGCTCATATATTCACACGTATGCTCATAATCACATGTATGCTCATATACTCAAACGTATGCTCATTTACTCGCACGTATGCTCATTTACTCATACGTATGCTCATATAATCACACATATGCTCATATACTAACTCGTATGCACATATACTCACACGTACAGTATGCTCATTTACTCACACGTATGCTCATATACTCAATTGTATGCTCATATACTCACTCGTATGCTCATATACTCACTTGTATGCTCATATAATCACACATATGCTCATATACTCACTCGTATGCTCATATACTCACACATACAGTATGCTCATTTACTCAAACGTATGCTCATATACTCACACTTATGCTCATATACTCACTCGTATGCTCATATACTCACACGTACAGTATGCTCATTTACTCAAACGTATGCTCATATACTCACACATACACTTATGCTCATATACTCACTCGTATGCTCATATACTCACACGTACAGTATGCTCATTTACTCACACATATGTTCATATACTCATTTGCTCATATACTCACACTTACAGTATGCTCATTTACTCACACATATGTTCATATACTCACTCATATGCAAACACTCTGGCTTTGAGAGAGCTTTTGACATATTGAGATGTATAGATGTGGGCACTGAGCATGTGGGTAATGCATTTTTCTATTGCATTATTTAGTGTGTGGGACCGTAGTTGAGTTTTAATGTCAGTGAATGCTCTCCTGTGAGTGTTTGAGTCCACAGTGAAAGTTAAGGTCCTGATAGATAATAGCTGGTCGCTCAAATGGTCAGACTTGACAGCGGGTGACCTGCTGCAAAACTCCCTGATGTACACAAACCCACACACTCAAACGCAACCTCAGAAATACACCCCAATAAATTTTTTCCAGAAGTTGCTAGTTTATATTTTTGACACAGCAGTGTAAAAAATGAGATACTGTTCATCATGTTACAATATTTGTAATTTTGTTGTTGTTGATGTGTGGGTGTGTATGTGCAAAGTCCTTTTAGGCAAGTCATGCCACTCGGCCGCCATCTTGGCAATGCCTCCAGGCAGTTATTTCAGACTAACAAGACCAGGCTGCTATCTAAATGAATGGGCAGAGAGTCAGAACTGCACTTTCACTGGTCACTGGGACATAAAAAACAGCATGTATAGAAACAGCAGTAAAATATTATAAAAATCGCTGAAAATTTTTGTTGACTTTGCCCCAAAAAAAGCAATGCTTTCCCCCCCACAGGTTATACTTTTACATATTCGCAAGGGTTCCTCAACTGTGCACATACGTCAATGGAACCAGACGATAGCAGAACCTGATTTTACCAATTGAGACATGTTCCTGGGACAACATCTTTGTTGAGACTCGAACAACATTGTGATTAACCAATCAGATTTGAAGAACAAATTTATAGATTTTGTGAAGTTTACGCTTACAATCACTGTTAGGTGCTTGTACATCAGTGTCATTCACCTATCATTTCCTCTGATTTTAAGGATCACTCATGGTTAAGGTTAGGTTTAGGTGTAGGGATATGGTCAAGACTACATTTTTTGAGTAAATTGTTGTTCCAGGGTCAATAAAATATGTTGACCTAGGAACACATCTAACTCAGCAATGTCAGGACCAGACAATGCCAGATGATAGGCTTAAATGCTTCCCGGCTTGACTGTTAAAACCAGATGATTGGCTTTCCAGCGGGAGGGGCGGGACATGTGCACACAACCACCATCTTTGCCATTATGGGTTTTCCTTACATAGTTGTATTAAGGATTGAGGAAGTGAAATGTCTCTTATAAATTGTCTCTGTTATGTGGGCAATATGTAGTTGTTGTTGTTGTTTTTTTTTATTTGTATTTCAATGTTGGCTATTTTAGTAAATCAAGTTTTTAGTACATAAAGCTATTTTAGTACATCAACAAAATTACAGTAAGAAATTAAATAGTTTATATAACTAATGTTAATAACGTTATGTGTGTGTTTGTATGTGTGTTTGTGTGTGTGTGTATATATACAATTATTATTATTTTATTTTATTTATTTATTTTTTTATTTTTTTCAGGTAACTACAATTTTCTTATTGTTTACTGTTGACATTTTTGACCTGTGTCACTTCACTTTCAATCTATTTTTATGTATAACAGTTTGATATTGTGCACAATTTTATTAGAAAATCTAGTGTCAGTTTTTCTTGAACCAAATCCAGTCCTCTCATATTGTGCAAATGGTCCCATAATACTCACTCACCCACATCTTAGATAAAGCAGAGTAATAATTTGTTTTAAAAAATCCAGGCACTAGCTAATTAACATTGTGAATTCAAGCAGAAAGGTGATGTTTCGCCAGCGAGTTTAATTGTGGTGTGCAAACTGTAATTTAATGGCTTCAAATGAAACGTGATTTAGCTCCAATAATTGCCAGAGGTTGCCTGTTACTCAACGACATGTGCTTATGTATTTAGTTCTGAGGAAACAAGTTGAGCTTTACCTTAGTTCATTTAATTACTTAATAAGCTTGAATAGCATTTGCACCCAAGGCTAATTATGCTGCACAGAGGGCAATTATCGTATGTGATGATTGCTTATTGTTATATTTTTTTCAAAATGTCTGCATTTGTCCGATCTAAGAGATCTAAATTGTGTCACACCCCAGGGGTCAGACTGATTAGCTGGGGCCCTCAGACCCTACAACCATAAGTATACTTTTATGCAGGCAAATTGAGGACCATTAAAAAGTAGCTGTTTATTCTGACAACAAAATATATGTTTTTAGATCTCCTTGGTCATACCTCACAACATGGACAGCTATTCCAAATGTTTACTATATTTTGAAGCATGATTTAATAAAATTAAAACATTGATTGACTAAGATTACTTACCAGCTAGACATGTCTGTATAGAAGGTTTATTATGTGAGAGGATAAGGTACATTTGCTGGATTCATGAAGCAAAATAAATGTATTTAACCTGCAGTTGAGTCAACTTGTTCTACATCTATGTGCTTATTGATTTGAGAAAGGAAATGCCATGTATCGCATCTATTTAAAAATTAAGTTACTGTATATTTATATGAGGGGTGAATGTGCTTCATCACACACCTCTGTAGTGAGAAAGTCAGCCATACATTATAACTAATAAAATGCTAATAAAGGCCCCCTCTAGGACCCTGACATACAAAGGACCATAATATTAGTCTGTCTACAAATGTTTTAGAGCTTAAACACACACAGAGGAAAGAGACTGATCAGCTGATATTTAACACACTGATTGATTGAAATGTCTGTGGACTGTGAAAGGTGTGGGAAAGTGGCTCAAAGACAAAAACAGGTAAGGCAACTACCATTATAATTGTCTATTTGCCAGAAAATTTCTCACCAGAAAAAAGCATTTCAAAATACTAAAAAAAATTAAACCATGTTGTGCTTTTCCTTTGTTTTAATTTATGTAGCCTAATAGTATTCATGGTTCCTGAAAAACTGAATTAAATATTCATCATGAATTTGATGCTTTACATACAAAATGAGAAAACTCCCATAGAGATTTTCTGACTTTTTTATTTAATTTTTTATTTTATGACAGGCCTTCTCTTTATTCTTTCTCTCCCCGCCTTGTTTCCACATGTTTGTGAGTTCCGGTAAGTGCGGTTGGTCCACGGTTCATGCGATCTCTCTCTCTCTCCCACAGAGTGTGTGGTCTGCTTGACCGCCAGCTCAAAGCCAGTGATGAGAATAACTAGATTCTGAGAGGGACTTTACTAGGACCTGCTTGAGAAGTACAACCCCAAAACAAAAAATGAAAAGGTGCTTCTTTAAAATGAGTCCTGCAGGGGTACTGAAATGCTCTCATTCTCAAAAGTCCAACGCAGTGTTCTTCTCTGATACGTTCTGTCCAGAGAGGAATCCGGAGTGTTCCTCACACTACAGGTGGTCTGGCCTTGCAGATCTGCCAAAACACAGATGCTAGGATGCTGTGTTGGAACGGCACACTGCTGAATGTGCTTGAAGCCTGTTTGAATAGAAAACAGGTGTAGAATATTTGAACCTGGCAGTACAACAATGTTGTTGTGGTTTTGACTGTAAGGTGTGATATCCACCTGCTTTAGGAATCGCTGAGCACTTTGGAATGCATCTGTATGATTCTAAACCTGCTTTTTAAAAGTGTCTTTTGAGTGAAAACAGGCTTGAATACGCTGCTGTTGCTGAGGGGTTTGTTTTCCCTGTGGTATAAGAGGTGAGCTCCTCAATACCGAGGTATATTCTGCTTCCCGACAAGGAAAACTAATGTATAAATATTTTGAAGGAAGCTGGCCCCTGGCTGAAAAAAATGGGTTGGCTCTCTTTTCCCTACACCACCCTCAAACATGAAGGCCAGGTCCTCTACTGCCGAACAGACCGACACGGTTGTTTATTTTTCCCATGCTTACCACAAATTCCGATATTTCCTCTCTCTGAAAGGATCCATGTGTTCCTAAGCCAAGAACTAGAAAAGAGAGGAAGAAGAAAACGGGGAGATGACAGGTTGGGCAGGAAAATATCAACAAGTCGTCATTTACATCAGAACATAAACAAATAAACCACGAAGAAAAGAGCTGCTAAGGAGTTCAAGCTTTTTTTTTTTTTACAAAAAGAATCCATCTCATGTGGTGTGGCAGCCTGCCAGAGAAATCTAATATGGATTTATATACAAAGTGCCTAGTTGAACATAATGAATATTTAATCATGCATGCACCCTATAAAACAATTTCACAGGAGTAACTGAAAGCCGACTTTGTTTATAACAAGATGATAGGGGCGTGAAATAAAGAGCTAAACTGCTGACCCATCAGGCCTGGAAATCTCATGCTGGATTAAGTGTTTATACTCTTGGCTAAACGAGGCTGAAATCCAGCTTTGGATCAGGGAATTCTGTCCCCGAGGATTGTGTTACTGTAGGCTCCCACAACACAAAGTCTCTCTTTCCTCTTTCCTCTTTCCTCTTTCCAGCAGGACCATCAGTCCTGATATGGGGCGGGATCATTCAAGTCCAGAGGCCCAGTTTGGAAGCGCCCTTTCATTCTGCATGCCTACAGTGTATTTCAAGAAAAATCAGACATATTGGTCAATGACAAAATACAAAACAACAACAAAAAAGCATCCATGATACTTCTGAAAATTATACTTAATGTAAATCTAAATTAAAAATCTAACTTAAAACACATGGCAAAATGCACTCTTGTATTCTTGGTTTTAAAGTGGTTCTAAAAACCAGTTTCAATAATAGCTTCAAGTCATTACTTGTTTACTGTAATGTTTTGTAACCGTCTGGACAAAATAATAGTTTTTTCTTTCACTCTGAGTCAAATGTGACAGTGTGGGAGCATGTGGTTAGGCTATTAAAATGTTTCTGCATGCACAATCTATAGATTCATATGTTAACAATAGTTTATACAACAGTTAACATGAACTACTGATGATCAATAGGTTTTTTTTTTTAATACACATTGTTTCAAAGCAGGTTTAGAGTAATTAGAAATACTGTCATGTCTGTAATGCCTTTATGTAGATCAGTTTTAGGGTTGGACAATATGCTGATCTAAATGATCTTCCAGATTGATCTATATAGTATAAATTATATAGCAGAATTATTACAGCATTTATTAATCCAGGATATGTTCATTTTTACATATACGGACACATTTTTTACATTTCAAGTCGCATAGATTAACAATGTATTATTGATGAACATGAATTAATAACACTAGTACAAGTATAAATTTACATTAAGCTACATTAATAATGTAAACAGAGGTGGGTAGAGTACCCAAAAACTTTACTCAAGTAAAAGTAAAAGTAATTCTAGAAATATTTACTCAAGTAAAAGTAAAAGTACTAGTCTTGAATAGTTACTTGAGTAAGAGTAAAAGAGTATCGGATAAAAAATCTACTCAAGTAGTTAGTTACTAGTTACTTTGGGTCATATATACGGAGCCTTTTTTTATATAGATATATAGACAAAAAATGTATGTAATGTATGTGTGTGTGTATAAATGTATATATTTCATCAGCCTTTAATCCAATTTATGTAATTTATTATAAAACCCTGTCTGTTTATTTAAGTAACAAATATAGGTGTCATGCCATAACATATTTTTAATACGACTGAGTTTATTTTAAATGTGAATTTAACATTGAAAGTTAATGTGATATAAATATTGCTACTAATCTTTCATTGTTCAGAAAGAGAGCAAATAACATTTACATTATTAAACATAATTTTCACTGACAGTCTAGATTTCATTCACTCTCAGAAACTACCATTAAAATCACTGAAACTGTTAACACTGTGAAATCAATATCTTAATTATAGATTCGTACACACATCTGCACTTTGTTGTTTCTGACGAGAGAATTCGGCAGAAAGAGGTATTCAGTAAGTGAGCGAGTGAAGGAAGCACCGGCATTTCAGCGATGACTCATCGGAACACCTCTGATTGGCCATTGCATTCAAAAGCTCAACAGAACCTTGTGTGATTGGTTAATGCGCAGCGCTGTAAAAACGCGTCTGTCTCTGGCTCAGCGCCAGCAAGCGACCACGGATCTGAATTTAGCAGCTGATGATATGACTTGATGAACGTACTCGCACTGGTGTGATTGTATTAAAATTAATAAAATCTTAATCGGCTATTCTTTGTCTTTTGGAAGCTGCATTCAACCTGTTATAAGCCACACACGTACAACAAACTAATGTCACAGTGGTATCGTGTACTGTAATCGAATGTAGCCCAAGTTATTACCTGTTAAACAGTAGACAGCACACGCGTTCATCTAATAAGGATCTCCATCGCAAGCAAAGAATAGCCTTTGCAGATTAGCTTTCAATTCAGTGCAGTTCCATAGCCCCGTTTTCAACGCTGCTAATATTCTTAAACGTTACAACTCTGAGTGAACCGCTTCAGAGCTCAGCGCGTGCAGCATGGAACTGAACGACTCAATCAAACTGATTCATGAACCAATTCACTCGTTTGCCAATTGGTTTGATCAAGCCTTTGAACAGAGTTGACTCAAAAGAATGAATCATTCGCGAATGGGCATCGCTCATTGTCCAGAGAAAAGTAGACGGCGCGTTTGGAATAAACTGAAGCATTTATTGCATTAAGATAAAGTAACGAGAGGGGCGTCGCCCACAGTAACGAAGTAAAAGTACAGATTTTTCCCAAAAAATGTACTCAAGTAAGAGTATAAAGTACCCATCTTTAAATATACTCCGAAAAGTATTCGTTACCCCGAAAAATTACTCAAGTAAATGTAACGAAGTAAATGTAACTCGTTACTACCCACCTCTGAATGTAAAATACTGTTCATTTAGAGTTTGTGCAAATGTTAAACAAATTGAACATTATTCTAAAGTCTTACCATGCAGTCGTTGACATTTAATCAAAATGAACTAAATAAAACTTTTCATATTCTGCGGTATTAATCTTATGTCAAGTGACTCATTCATCCACTTGACTGAAAATATTTCATTATTTTGATTTTAGAATAAACATGTTAATTACTTTATGCAAAGTTAGACTAGCTTTCACTGCCAGATGATTTATGACTCCATTAATAATTTACAATAAAAGAAAATATTCTTGCTAGGTTTAAAATAAGAAAACCAAAAGTGGTATATATATATAAATGTTCATGGAAAATATTATTCTGTAAACTAAAAAAAAGCTGGTTAATTTTGTGATCTAAAGTGACCTTGGTAAAATGGCTTAGTGACGGCCTAACAGCTTTATTCACTGCAAATCTGTCCTCCACAATAGCATGCGCCACTAATCAAAGATTCATTTAATATCTGTTTAATATTCTCCACAGAGAAGGAAACCTCGGAGTCCATTGCAAATGAGTCTTTCGATTAATAAAGCACTACAGTGCCTAAGGTTTAAAAATGACACAATCACATTGTGTGTTCTGTTCATTGTTTTGGCCACAGAATCCTTCTTCTGTCCGTGAGGTGACTGTTAAACATTTCTAAGGTGTCATCGTGATTGAGAATGTGCAGTCATGAAGTACTGTGTTTCCTGTGCTATTTTAACCTCTCACGTCTATTTGTTTTTAACTGTCATGCAAGGCAGCTCTAATATGTGCCTTTTGTTTCAAACATATTTTAGTTTAAAGTTTTTCATCTAAATTGGGCTTTTCTGTGAATGTCCCACTGCGCTGTGCTTCTCTGTGTGGTCTGTGTCTGGTTTCTGTGTCGTTCTCTGACTCAGCTCTGTCCCCATGTCACTCTGAAAGTTACATTGCTGGCTAATTGCTATACTTGGTGGTTTGCGCTATTGGTTAGCCTCAAAAACCCCAAAGTTTTCATGCTTTTCCTTTTTCCTTCTTTACGAGCCACTTAAAGAAAACCCTTTCAGAGATGATTAAAATAAGACTTGTGGTTTGCCTCACTAGATAAATGACTAAAGAAAGTGAGGCTTGGCTGATATTACCTCAAGGATATTCAATATCCAGCAATCAACGTGAAGGACAGCACACAACGGCCTTTGGTCAACACATGCTAGCTAGTGGAACAGCCAGCACTGGCTCACTCAACAAGAAAATAAACAGTGAACCAGAAGTTATAAATGGAGAATTATCTGCTTTCAGTGGTTTCCTGCCCACTAAGTAGTCGCAGCTGCCTGTGTTTGGGGTGAAGATACACAGTGGAGTTCAGAACAGGCAGCCAGTCAGATGTCTGAAGCCCAGAGATTAAAATGAGCTTGGGGTTTGCCTAAAATTCATTATAATGTGTGATAATACTGCCAAGGTAATAACCTCAACACACACACACACACACACACATAACGTTATAAACATTAGTTATATAAACTATTTAATTTCTAACTGTAATTTTGTTGATGTACTGACATAGCTTGATGTACTAAAACTACTAAAATAGCCAAACAACAACAAATACATATTGCACAAATACACAAACAAACACACACACACACACACACACACACACACACATCTGGCACTGTCTAACACAGTAATACATGCACACTGTTCTTTATACATCACACATTTCTGTCATTCTAAATATTTCTAGATTTACATAAAAACAGTTTCTAAATGAGTATGCACTCATATTAAAATGGTCATATATGATATTATATATATGATATTATATGATATGATATTATAAAATGTTATTGCTGATAACCAGTAGACAACAGATGTTACAATGCTGTACTATTTTATATGCACAATAAAACTAATCTAAAACCAATCATCATTTGTGAAACGCTTTATATAAATTGATAAATTTATATTTATTGTGACATATCTTAAAGATTATAATATTTCTTTCTGATTTCCAAACTGTTATACCATTATCAGTGTTGTATAGGTATATTGTGTATTCCTACTTGTTTGTTGCAATTAACGTGTTTACATACTGTAGGAAACTCAGTTAATTTCATAAGTTAATTCAGTTCATTATTTAAATGTACACTAAGCAGTAGGTCTCAGTAAACTCAACAAACATTAACATAACAAATACAAAAATTTTCATTCACCCCTTTCAACAACTATTAAGTGGCTTTACTATATATGAGGAAACCTAATGGTCCCACTTTATATTAAGTGGCTTTAACTACTATGCACTTACATCAAAAAATAAATACAATGTACTTTTTTTTTTGCTGCTATTGAGGTGGGAAACAGGTAAGGTTAGGGACAGATTTGGTGGTATGGGTAAGTGTAAGGGAGTGTTAAGGTGTGAGGGATGGGTCAACATGTAATTATACATGTAATTACATATGTAATTATGTGCAGATATTTTTCAAATATAAGTACAATGTAAAAACATGTATGTACACAATAAGTGCATTGTACCAAATTAATAATTAAAATTTAACTACATAGTAGTTAAGGCCACTTAATATAAAGTGGGTCCAAGTGATTGCTGCATTTGAATATTGGTGTGAGCAATGGGAGTCAAAAGGTGGAGAACCACAGCTCATAACACACACACACATACACACACGTTCTCTTTCCCATGTTGGCCCACAGCTGTGGCGGTTATCCTGATGGAGCCTGAGAGTGAACCATTGCACCAATCACTCATGGGATGTGTTCCATTTAACAGGTGAAGGCAGCCACTGAATAAAGAGACAGGAAACAAGTCAGGCCAACAAAAGCTTCAAAACCTGCTTGTGTACTTTGAAAACATCATGCCGGCTGTACAAACACACTCTGTGTAATTAGGAGAAACAGAAAGAGGGGAGGGGAGGGAAGGGATGGGGATATATTTTCTCTCACTGCCGAGTCGTAGGCTTTCATATGAGTAGTGAGCTAAGGGCTAAACAAACACAGTCAAACTGGATCCATCAACACGCACAAACACAGAGCGTCAGGACCAGCAGCACGGCATGCTGGAGCCAATCCATCTTATAGTCTACTGGAATGCAAATGACCTGATTGCTAACGATCAAATGGTCACTTAAAATAATTCATCTCAAATTAATCCATAGAGTAGGCAATAAAATATGTTAACTCATCTTTAGCACTTAACAGTGGGTGAGGCAGGGCATGATGGAGACCTATTATTAGCAGTTTAATTTCCATTGTTTTGAAATTTCATCCACCAACATTATTTGTCTGCCATCCCTGAATTCAGTTCCTAAACCTCACAAATACATCAGGAATTAAACACCCGGCTAGCAGACACAGAAGAGTCAATCAGTCATATTTATCACAATGCTTCAATGGATGTTTAAGTGGCCAAATGTGTGTGCTGTGTGCTAACACAAACAGGCAGCACAGAGAGATACGAGGGTATTTAGGCAGTAATTAGCGAGTGTGAGAGTGAAACTGTGCTGCAGACAGCAGCAGCACTGTGTGATATTGGCTGGTGCTGTGCTTAAAGGCAGTCTGAGTAAACAGTACAGGCAAGGTCAAAGGTCAATATTATTACAAGGAGGTCTTGGAACAGTGGGACTGAGCAGAGGAAGAACTGACAGCTGTTTCCCTTTTCACTGATCAAACATGACAGGTTCTCACTTCCTACATGTCATAAGTAAAGACTTTGAAGATGAATTAGGATGTTTGGCACCCATTAAAACTGGAGGAAAAAAATAATTACACACATTACATATACATCCATACATAAGTTTACATTACTCTTGCATTAAAAGTAAACTTTTATGTGGTTCATTAATATTTAGAGATCGTTACAATGCAAGAAAATTAACAAATGTGTCCACTTAGTAAAACAAGAGAAGATAGACTGTCCTATGCTGCCCCCTGCTGATGGTGTTCCTAATTACAAATCCCTAAAGTCTTTTTGAAATCTCAGTATTCACTTTCAAGAAAAGTTTTGAATCATTCTGTCTTTTCAAATGAGAATCAAGTGTTAAGGGTTTTCTACAGTATTGCCAACAAACCATTCACACCAATTTGCGCTTGAACAAAACAAACAGATAAAAATACTGCTATAGAAAGAACTCAGGCTTTCATTTCATCAAGCCTCTTTGAATGTGTGGGTGTGAGAACAGCAGTTTAATATCTACCAACAATGCATTTTTAGCTGGGCTCTGAAATTTACTGTAAGATGTGAGATGTATAAAACACAGAATGCTGAGCAAACAGCAGCACACATCAGCCAGTGTCTGCACAGTAAACTAAAATGAGGATGGGGAGGAAGAGAGGCACAAAGGAGAGGACAGATTCCCCTTAATCACAGGCTACATAATGTTATACATAAAATAAGCAATTATATTTTATACCTCTCAAATCAACTATTCAAATCGTATGTTGGTTTTCGCTTGAATAGGCCCATGCTGCGGTTGGCAGGCATAGCAGATTCCGCTATCGTCGCTGCCAGGGTTGTGTACGTAAAATAGGGTCGAGGTCCTGTTGGGGTATGGTATGTTTTGATGCTTTCAAGTAGCAACATTGTTTCGCAAAAATCGCCTAGATTTTCTCTCACTAGATGCATAAGATTTCCTAAAAAAAATTAAGAAATTACCGTCACAGATTTTTTTTATCATAATAATTTCTTGTTTTATAGCAAAACCTTAGACATTTCTAATGATTGATAGTTATAGGTTCCCTGCATGCTAACAGGTAACCCTGCAGTTTTCTGTAAAATACAATGATGTCTGCTGGTGAGGGACTAACAGCTGATGCAGATCACGCATCGGTACTCTACTGCTATTCCTGCAGTTCCCAATGCTGATGTCCAATGGTGAATATTCTGCCGAATTTAAATCACTGAATTACTGGAAGTAAATTTGTAAAGTAAAATAAAATAGACTAAAAATTGCTGAATATTATACATCGTATTTTTAAACAGACTGAATATTTCGGAAGTGAACTGTGGAAAGTGAATATGAATTACTGAATTTTTAATTATGAAAATGTGTGTGAAATGTTTTGAATTAAAATATTGACAGCTTAAATAAACAACGATGAAAGCTCCACTGTATAATGTGTAGAACACGTAAGAAGCGACAAATTTACAGTTTAATCATATTCTTTCAGTCCTTATAGGCCTAACATTAGCAACAAACAAAACTTTTTTTTTTTCTGATAATATTTTGGCAAATAATAGACTACATTGTGTACTAATTGAAACTAGGAAATATATTGGAAGTAAAGGTTGTTCATTATGTCCCATTGATAAACTAATAATTCCAATATAATTGCCAACCTTCCTTCTGCCAGAAATAAATGTAATTTTGACAGTATTTCAGGTTTGAGTAGAAGTATACAGAAACTGACTATACATTGAGGGATTTAAGACATGAAGTGTAACAATCACTGTATTTTCTAACTTGTCCTGCTTCCACCAGGCTGTAGAGGGCAGTGTATATATCCATATAAAGCTCTCTTGAGCCCCTTTCACACTGCCATTCCGGCAAATACACGGGTGAAGTGTTCGGGCAATTGTTCCCTGGGCGCTAGATTTTGCACTTTCACACTGCCAGTGATGACCCAGGATATGTGCGTGCTTTCACACATAACCCTTGAAGATCCCGTAACGACACGTGACATCAGGGCGTGACGTGTAATGTACGAGTCGAAAATGTTAGGCATGTTATACTTTCACTGAAGCTAGCGAACGATCTTGGCGTCAGCGCGGAAAGTGAGGAACAAACTGATCTCTGCTTCATTACAGTTTGCACATATTTTTTTGTCGCAAATGTTGATCTTCCTTCAAAACAGCCGGCAAAAGAGTTGCACGATAACGCGCGTCATCACTTCGACACGGAATTAGATCTGGCTTTTGTTCACACAGCGCTCTTCTCGGGTCGAACCCGGCAATGTTACTAGCTCCCCGACCTGGGTTCAATGCCGGAATCAATCCTGGGACGTGGTTGCTTTCACACAGAAGGCGACCCGGCAATGTTCCGGCAATATTCCGGGTCCGACGTGCAGTGTGAAAGGGGCTTTGCCGTCATGCCGATGAAGGTAACTACAGGTCTCAATAAGAAATAAAAACCATTTTATTATAAAGAATACTGCAAACAATAAATAGTTACAATTTTGGTTGCATGACCAAGGTGTGACCTGATGTTATGAAAATATGTAATACATCCCAAATACCTTTGTTGATAACAGGAAAAATGTGGCACTGAAAACAAATAAGTGTAATATATACTTAAGCTGTCAGACTTTGGCACTGTGCACACATGTAATTGTGCATTTATTTTATACACAGTGCTAGTTGTTGAGTTGTTTGTCTGTACATAAAAGAAATAGCAGCTCATGAGAATGAAATAGTGGAGTGTGTTTACATTGTAATTTTCAGACATTTGGTTATAATCTCGGGACATATTTTAAACCGATAAACCACCCAAAAATCTGCTGTAGATTTATTTAACCTTAGACCACCCATGATGTAGCTGACTTTTTTTTTCTTCAGTTGAACAGCAAAGAAGATTTTTAGCTGAAACCATGGTCCTTGGTGATTTAAAAAATGCAATGGCTACCATCACTTGAGAGTCAAAACCAAAAAAAAACACAAAACTAATACTTCATCTTATGATGCAAAACAATCAGCTTGTGCAAGAAGCTGAACATTATTAAAAAAAAATATTACATGTAATCCATAGCCTTAGACTATCTGAAGAAAAATTGTCACCAACGGGTTGGATGGCTTAGAGGTGAGTAAATTAACAGCACATTTTCAGTTTTGAGTAAAGTTTCCTTCTATACTGAAATTATGACCAAATGTCTGAAAATTTAAAAGAAAATACTCTTTTTCCTATTGTAGAAAAGTCATTCTAGAGCATTGGTTTATCCCAAATGGTCCTCTCATACAGTAGGCAACGTAGGAAAGTGTCATTCATAATTCAAGTGAATTAGTTAATTCCAAACGCATACTCTATTATGTATTGTATGGAAATTGGACAGACAGAATTATCACCAATTCACGCCTATGTATTAAAGTATGTCAGTTATGTAAATTAGGGTGTTTCTGTATCCGCATTTACCTGATCAGGTTTGATATTGTAAACCCAATTGTTATGCGTCGTTCATTTAATAAATGTGTTTCTATACATTATAAATAACCACTTTGACACACCTTCCCACTGACTTACATTGTCCTAATCTTCCCTGAGAAGCAGAATTCATGCGGTAAGACAGTCATTACTCTTTCCAATTTCAGGTTGCATAGTTTCAGTAAACTTACAAACCCCTCTTGGGGATTGTTTTTAATAATTTAATATCCCATAAGAATGTCCTCTATATATTTTTTTTCATAATAACTTTAGTAACTTGTGCAAGACTGCAATTATTCTTTCAGAGACCCTCTGTCTCAAGAAGCTTTTAGTGCTTGCATTTCTTCCCTTCAGCCGATGTCGTGTGTGTTTCTGAGGAGCCGTACAGCAGAGGTAGACTATAAAGACATATGATCCCCAGACTGATGCAGACACAGACCAGAGCTGATCCAGCGGTGTTATTAAATGTGATAGGAGGAGCAGTGACCAGCAGCTGAGACTGTCTCAGCACCATGTCAGCTTCGATGGCCTTCATCTGGAAATGTGTCCCAATAATTGCACACACGTGAAACAGTTGATGACTGTGGCCTGTAGGAGTCAGAAGAGAGCCATTCACTTGAGAACAATGAATGAAGATTTCCTGTTTTAGTCGTGGTTTCTGAATTTTTGATTCTGGACTTAATTTAACACCCATTATAATTCAGATACTGACTGTATTCTGAAAACCCACTGTATTGAGCTAGTTTACACCCATAGGGTCTTCTTAGAAGAGATTGTGAAAATGCACAGCTAGAAACAGAAACTATAAAATATTGAATATGTATAAATATTTAATATCTATGTGAGGGGTCGTTACTTACCTATGTAATCAAAGCGTCCAGGTGCCAGTCTCTCAGGCAAGTGTGTTGCAAACAGGAAGGCGGTAAGAAAAGCCAACAATGTATGGTGAACATGAATGGAGTTTGCTTCATTATCAGTGCAGCCCTCACCCACACACAGAAACAACTAGAAAGAGGCAACAGAAATAAATTACAGGTCACGCCAACATTTTATTGTAATTTTTTTTTAAACCAATGCACTGCATTGGGTTTTCCAGGGAGGAAAAAAAAACTCTACTTTAACCTAGAAAAAATATTCTAAAATGTAAGAAATATGTTCCCAGTAGTAAAAAAAAAAAAAAAAAAAAAAAAAAAAAAAAAAATTAGAACTAGATAATTAGATAAAACAGTCATTTCCGATATAAAATATCAGCTTCATTCCTTTAGAAATTAGGTTATTTAACCAATCAGATCGTTGTCTGAACAGCCTGGGTATTTGCGTTGAGTGTGCTGAAACTTACCCTGTAGAAGAGGGGAATGTTGTCAAACAGGTAAGGGTAGGCAAAGGCAAGAATTCGCAACACCTTACTCAGCCGTGGGCTCTGTCTCTCAGAGAAACTGACAGGTAGAGGAAGAAAGACATGTTTTATGTTCATTAATGAAAACATCAGTTTTAGTGCTGGTGGTGAGGTTATGTAATTGTTAGAAGCGGTAAAGAGAGACTGATTTGTCATTATCACAAAAACACACTAGGTGGAAGCGTATGTGTTAATAATATTATAGAGTATTTTAATAGGTTAAAAGGAAGAAAACATTAGTGAGTGCCAGAGGATTCTGACACATTCTGGGTTTAAACTGTTACCTTTCATCGATGTCATAGTGAAGGAATGGTAAGCCAAGCCTTAACACAAAATGAGGAAAATTAAGATAATATTCAACTATAAAACTGCAATGTCATGTTTATATAATAAACTTTGTATTCCACACAATTACTGTAGCACAGACTGAATTTATAACATGTCTGTATTTAGGTTTACAGCATTTCTTTCATGGTTCTGGTTAATGGTTCTCATGCTGAGGAGTTAGTGTGGTCGCTAATTATTTTTTGGGGAAGTCGTGGCCTAATGGTTAGAGGGTTGGACTCCCAATCGAAGGGTTGTGGGTTCTAGTCTCGGGCCGGACGGAATTGTGGGTGGGGGTAGTGCATGTACAGTTCTCTCTCCACCTTCAATACCACGACTTAGGTGCCCTTGAGCAAGGCATCGAACCCCCAACTGCTCCCCGGGCGCCGCAGCATAAATGGCCGCCCACTGCTCCGGGTGTGTGCTCACAGTGTGTGTGTGTGTTCACTGCTCTGTGTGTGTGCATTTCGGATGGGTTAAATGCAGAGCACAAATTCTGAGTATGGGTCACCATACTTGGCTGAATGTCACTTCACTTCACTAACTTAACTATGTACATTTTTCAGTATATAGGCTATACATATATACAGTACATTATATATATATAAGGAATGCAACTGATGCTGGTTACATAACCAGGACAACATGACAAATGTAGTATGTCGGGATATCATGCTACACACATTCATACTATATAAAACATAAATTTTTTAAAGAAGTACCTACTCAGAGAGTATGTGGTTTCGGGGTGTAGCCAGCATTGAAAAAGTGAAGCATTGCTGTGAATGGTTCGGACAACACATTTAAATGAACTATATTTATTCTTTGTAATATAGCTACTGTTTTTGACTTCTGTAAATTCTTTTCTGTATATTAGGGTGTTTTTGTATATTTAGCATAAATTTGCCTGTTCAAGTTTGATATGCAAGAATGAACTGAGCTTGTTCCACATACTCAAAGACCCACTCACCAGAAGTATGTAACCCACATTTTTGCAACCTGCATTTGTGTTGTTAGTATGGTGGTGTGCTAGCAATAAAGACTATAGAATGAAATGGAGCCTTACCTCGAGTAGCAGGACAGGCTGGTTGAGACGATGGTGTTTAGTACAGCTACAGGAATGTAGTATGCATGAAAAGTGCTGTTCACCCATGCATCAGGAAATACGTATGCAGAGTAGCTGATCGCTGAACCTGCATCAACATGCAATCAGTCACATGAATATTTTTAAATGTATCTGTATATTTATTTGTGCATTCTCATTTTACCTACACTAGCAGATAAAAGTTCAGAATAATTAAGATGTTTAAATGTATTTGAAATTCATTAAATATATATTCAGCATTATAACATTGCGATGCTAAATTCACTTGGATTATTTAAAATCATTGATTTTAGTTTTTTGTATTTATTTACACAAAACATACAACTTATTTTTTTGTTTACTAGCTATTGGCCAAAAAAATATATATAATGATCAGCTTATGTGTGTTGGAAATAATTCTATTACCAGTACATCGCTAGAAATAATGTACAGAATTGTGATACTGTCTGCTGTATGTGATGTGTAATGCAATCTGTATTTGAATTAATTGTGCAAGGATTCCATTGTGTCTGTTAAATATTGCAGTACAGAACTTTGAACCTTGAACTTTGTCTTTATGGCAAATATAACAAGCCAAGGAACTGAGAGTGTTGCAGTGAATGTGCCTGTGTGTTCCTCCCTTACCGAGGCTGTACAGACTGAGCGCTCCATAGTCAAAGAAGTAACAGATATGACGAGAGCAAGCAGACATGGTGCTGAAGGTGTGGGCACAGCTGGAGGCCAATGGATACACACAGCAGGAGAACAAGAAGACCAGCAGAGGCCATGTGTATGCATCATACAACGCATCCTCCATCAGCAACACTGTCATCAACTTCCATAGAAAATACCTGATGGAGAAAAAAAAAAAGGATGAGACAGTGACAGACAAGTTTTTCCTCTTATGACTGTTTACATTCTTTTCCACAGAAAGCCTAGAGGACAATTGCTTGCATAGTTTCTACACACAGTTGCTGACATGGAAACTACAGAATCTATATCTAAGCAAGTGAATGTGTTTAACTGAGAAAAAAAAACAAATTGTATTCAAATTTTTAACCTGCCCAGACTTGCTTGCAGAGTTTGTTACTATCAGATCAGTAAAGGTCTAAGGTCTAAAGAGCACCAATAAGGCTGGTTTATAGCACCTGTACAGCGTACAGTAAAGAAGAATTAATACAGTACAGTAGAGTTTCCAAAGATATCTTGCATGCAGGGTTCCCACCCCTGCAGACCAGCTATATATTTACTATAAAAACACTTAAATTCCTTGGGTTTGCTATATCTATAGCAACAAAACTAAATTAATTTTACTTGGTTGGAACAGCAGCTACGCTAATTATGTCTCTATTTGTTTCTCTGTTTTGCTAGTATTTACACAAGCTCCGGTCTGGATCCAGAACACCTGAGAAGAGATGATGCTGACCCTCCAGACTTGCTTGCCGAGTTTGTTACTATAGGAATGATCTTGACAGAACGACACAGAAACAAACAGAAGTACATGAACACACACAGATCGCACAGATCAGTCTTATCAGTAAAGGTTTCTATAGGTCTAAAGAGCACCAATAAGGCTGGTTTATAAGCTGTACAGTACGTACAGTAAAGATTAGAATTAATACAGATGGTAGAGTTTCCAAAGATATCTTGCATGCAGGGTTCCCACCCCTGCAGACCAGCTATATATTTACTATAAAAACACTTAAATTCCTTGGGTTTGCTATATCTATAGCAACAAAACTAAATTAATTTTACTTGGTTGGAACAGCAGCTACGCTAATTATGTCTCTATTTGTTTCTCTGTTTTGCTAGTATTTACACAAGCTCCGGTCTGGATCCAGAACACCTGAGAAGAGATGATGCTGACCCTCAGAGGACCCTGAAACAACATACAGAACTAACAAGCTGTGCTACTTACTATGCAATCACATAATAATTGCAATCACCATTTAAGCTACTACTTAATATTGTAGAAACTTAATTTTCTGTAAAGTTGCTTTGCAATGATTTGTATCGTAAAAAGCGCTATACAAATAAACTTGAATAGAACTGAACTGAATAAGAGCAAAACCCACGAGATGTAGTCTGTAATTGCCGATATCACTTGTTTTGTGGCGGAAATAAACCGCTGCTGAAAAAACTTGGTGCCATGCAAAATTTGAAGTGAAGATTACAGATACTTATTAAAAAATTTATTGTAGTAATGTAGAGAGTACAAGTTATAATAATTATGATATTATGATATAACTAATATATTTGATACTCAGTAAACCTACAGAGTATCCAAAAAGTTCCTAAAGTACTGAAATTAAATACATTTACTCAAATATTTCACAACTCTGATTTTTGCGAGCATCTAGGATTTAGCAATGTGCCCTAAGAAACTTGACATTTAGAGTTGTCTTATTAAATCTAGTCTTTAAATCTCAGATTTTTGAGTGATGAATCATGCTTACAGGTCTGATTTACTCTTGGTTGCTTTAGAGGGATCAGTGAGTTTAATAGAACCAAACACTAACACAGACTCAGGTTACAGATTCCAAGCTGTGTCCTATTGATTTACTCTCGGTTGACTGTCTATTTAACCATTGTGTTGTATCAGAGGATGTGTTAGCTTTGAGATATGGCATACTTTAAATAAACATGCCATGGAAAAATATGTAAAAAAATATGTAAACATGTTTTTGCATTGAACGGTAAACTGACATTTATATGTAATAATTTAGGATATGCTTTTACATCCATAGAAAGAGAAAGATTCAAAGCAGTTGATTATATATAGCAGCCAATTTAAGCAGAACAGTAGAGAAAAAAGAAGAGATTATGAAAACATTATTAAATAATATGAATAAAACAATATAATATTTGATAGTATATGTTTATTGTAGCTTTATAGTATAAAATAATGTAACATTTATTATTTAAAAAGTATGTTTCCATTTATTTGCTTTCGTTTTATTTATTTTTATTTATTTATTTTTTTGTCCTTTTTTTCTTTTTGTAAAGCACTGGTTAAAATGAGTGGATGCATGAATGAGATTTAAAATGATCTCACTTCCTTAGATGGAAGTTGTCTGGAAATTTAAGTGATGCAATGACAAGTAGGCATTAATCTACAAAATTAACTCTGTTTAATGCCATAAAAAAATACAAATAAATAAAACCATACAAGATCACGATAAAGCCAAATAGACTGCCAGAAGTTAATGAATCAATGGTCTGGAGAAAGCTCTGGTGAGAATCACACTAGGAGATCATTAACAGTGCTCATCCAGTAAGGTTAACTCTTCTAGGAGCTGCTCAGCTGGGTTAAAGCACGGTGAGGGATGTAACAATCCACTTTGGAGATATTCAAGTCTCAGCAAACCGTACACACACACTCAGTCTAAATACTGTTACCATGTAACCCAGGGTACCATTGTGCTGTTAAAACTGTGTGAGTTCATATACTAGTGTGTGTGTTATAAGATAACAAATGCCATACTGAAAAGTTGCAAAGACATGGAGATATGCATAGAGAAAGAGAGAAAGCAAGCATGAGAGATAAAGGGTGACAGAGATTGCACAAATGAACGTGTTTCTCTGTACCAGGTTGGTAGAAAGTGTGTCCAGACATTGAGGGTCTCATTGGTGAGCTGAAAGAGACTCAACACACAGTCTGTGGCTGAACTACGAGGATGCCGATATCCGGAGATGATACCGTCCTCTTGAAATGCCTACCATGGGAAAGAGTCACAAACACCTCATTTAATAAAGACAGCTAAGCAGTTCTCACTACAGGAAAAAAAGGTAAGGCAATAAAATAATGCAAAGCATTAATATGAAAATCACAATATGTTTGGGTACACACCTTCAGACTGTTTCACATCAGGTTGCACAGTAATAAGAGAGTAAAGAAAATAAAAATCAAGTGCTTCCTATTATCAGTTTATCTATACCAAGAACACCTTAAACTTATACAACTAAAAGCACACGATATCAGTTTGTTGTGGTAATTTTGTGTTTGTTAAATGAGTGAACTTACTTTGGGCACTTGGTTGACATTGAGGACACTTGTAGTTTGACAACGTAGTTTGATGAGGCTGAACATGATGCCTTGATGAACGGCCCTCAGTGGCTGACTCAAAAAAAGAGAGAGGCTAAACATACATCAACACACCGGCAGATACAGAGAGACACTCTTCCACTCCACCTGATCAGAGACCAGCTCGGTTTGCCCTGCCCTTTTCATCACACATACAGACATCATCCTCCACTGTAAAGACACACCTGACCTGATACACACACACACACACACACACACACAGCCGACAACCGGCTAGGTGAGAACGCTCACAGGAGCGATTCATAAGCACATAGTTTCAGACATCACAGAATTTCAATCCAAACATGGATGCACACAAAAATGTGTAGACAGGTTGCCATATATATACTACTGTTCATAGATATGGGGTCAGTAAGAGGTTCCCACAAAAACGTTAAGCAATACAACTGTTTTTAACACTGATAATAATAAGAGATGCTTACTGAGCACCAAATCAGCATATTAGAATGATTTCTGAAGGAAGAGTTGCTGCTATTCAATTTTGGAATAAATTACATTTTAAAATATATTAAAATATTTGTTTTAAATTGTAACAGTATTTCACTGTTTTAATTTATTTTTTGATTAAACAAATGCAACCTGGATGATCATGCAGCTGTTTAAAAAAAAAAAAAAAAACTTCTGAATTGTAGTGTGTGTCTATAAAATAAATTAAATGACAAATAAAAAATGTTTAAGAATTATGTAAACAAAGATTTTTTTGAAAGCATTTTCCCTTTCAGAGAGATGTAAACTCAATCTCAGGTGTAACTGCCTGTCTATAACTGATTATGACGATTGAAACAAGTACATCTACACAGAAAACTGAGCTTGTTGTGCTCTGCCGGGACAGACCCCACTTGCTCATTCAGCGGGGGGTGTTTAAAGCAGGTTCAGGAAGTGTAGGTGAAGTTGTGGAATGAATGGAGGGTGTGAAAACACATATATTTACAACGTTAATCCATAATTATAATACAAATAAGTAATAATAAATTATATTAATAATTCATATTTCCCGTCAAATAAGCGTCACAAATTATACAACAGTGTCAAATAATAGATCTTCTTCGAATGATCAACCGCATCCTGTGAAATATTTTTCCTTTTACAACATATCCGTGTGGACATCTTGTGTTTCTGGTGTGCAGATTTTGAAATGAAACTGCAAAGCAGGCATTCCACTATGTTTCAACAGAAGGCAGAATGAACAGTTGGTGAAGGTGTGGGTGGGTGAAGCGGTTTTGAGTCGTTACATAAAAGTTATGCCAAATGTCACCACACGATGGCAGCATTTTCTAATCTAAATAATTTACCACGTCTCTCTGTATCAGTGTCATGTCAAAATTCATATTCTTCCAGAAGCTGTAAATTGTCATATATGTGGTTTCTTTTTTAAATGCTTTCTTTTTAGTCTGTCTCCATAAACTTGCCTCTACATTGATGAAGGAAATGCATGAAGGAAACGTGAGACACATTGACAATGAAAATTAAATATAGTCACAGTATCAATGGGACAAATGTAGGGGTAGAATGTTCAAAGAATTTAGATATTTGCTCCTTGCTAAGTTCAATAATTTTCCTTTTTATTAGTGGATAGGAGCCCTTTTTTATTCTCCAATAGCCCTGACTTGAAGCAAACCACTGGCAGACCAATATAATCTAAATCTGTCTGTTTCTGTATTCTCCAGTGAAGGACATATACTAAGAAAAGCAGAACCAAATGTTACTGATATGAAATCTCTTTTTTTTTCTCTGTAATAATTTAAAATAAGACTGCCTACGCCAAACCTAAATCAGGATTTTGTCTTTTAAGAAGTGGGTTGCATATGAATTATGATGCAAAAAGCCATTTAAGAGAAATATCCACTATAATACTGGCATTTGTCCAGTCTTCCAGATTAGCAGAGAAGGGCGATTGTTTCATCACTGCAGCAACTCTCTCATTACCTCTCGACCTCTATTCAGCTCAAACACTCTTCATCTGCTTCATTAAGTGTGTGTTTGTGTGTGTATCATCTGGAGGGCAAACATGAGAGGATGTGTGTGTGTGTGTGTGTGGCCTTGCTTACTGCATAATTAAGCAGCAGCAGCAGCAGTGTGAAGGCCGGATACAAACGGACAGAATCAAACAGTGCTGTAAGTGCAACATGCATGGCCTACAACCCCCCATCAACTTCTGCCTCCACATCTGTCTCTCTCTCTCTCTCTCTCTCTTAGCACTGATATCTTTGTCAATTCTGTCACAGTAATATTACCAAGGGTAAAATATATCAGAACTTCTCAGGGTGTCCGGATGAGAAGAGTCTGAACTCTGCATAGCTGAGGTATTGGGTCACAAATGGGAAATGACACAAGTGTGTGTGTGTGTGTGTGTGTGTGTGTATCTCACACAGATAAAAAGCCACATCACTCGCTGTGTCCTGTTACAATGCCAAACCAAGCAGACAACTGAACGTCTGCTGTAGACATCAGGGAGGCAGACATGAGTTGAATGTAATGAAACACTCAAGAATAAACTGATATTTGACAGTTCAGTGTTAGTCTGGGAATTATTTTCCTGTGTATTGCTGGTACGTGTGAGCAAGTCTATCTCTGAAGAAGAGTTTTAAAAAGACATTTCAAGGCAATGCACTATGTGAATAGGGTAAAAAAAAAAAAAAAGAAAAGAAAAAAGTTTAATAATAGATATCACCATACTTCCCCAGTTGATTAACCACAGAATGTGGAGACAGTTGTTTTTGTTAAAAATATTTCCAAAATGATGTTTAAATATGCAAATGAAGCATTATCTAATTTAAATATACACTCATTTGCATATATTTACAGAACAGAAATCTGAACATTGGATAGAGCCATGTTTCAAATTCTTCATTGTGCTGACATTGGAGTTAAACAGTTTTACAGAGCAGATTTTAGATATCTCTTTCTATCATGGCATAAAAAAACTGGCAATAGCCAGGAAGAAAAAAAGAAATCACCATGTTAACAATTTTAAATCAATCAGGCAAAAGATATATGAACAAATCTCTTTAAAAACCTTACAGAATACAGATAGGAATAATACTGGAGAGTATGGTGTAAGTTTCTCGAAAGTGGAGATTTGTAATCTCAAATTTCACTTTAAAAAAAAAATATAATATTCATCATCAATGGTTTTGTCAGTAATGTCTTGCTTTAAAAGAATAAACTAAGGCTGAAAAAGATTATTGATCTGAAATACAGCAAGAAATGACTTTCTATAAACTTGAACATACAGTGGGACCAGTGTAGTCCAAGAACAAATTACTGTAGAACTGATTCTTAGTTAGTCAAAAGTATGAGTCACACACAGATCGACAAGGAAACTACAAATTAGAGTAGTTTTTTGATGCATGCTTTTGATATATATATATATATATATATATATATATATATATATATATATATATATATATATATATATATACATACACTCACCTAAAGGATTATTAGGAACACCATACTGACACTGTGTTTGACCCCCTTTAACCTTCAGAACTGCCTTAATTCTACGTAGCATTAATTCAACAAGGTGCTGAAAGCATTCTTTAGAAATGTTGGCCCATATTGATAGAATAGCATCTTACAGTTGATAGAGATTTGTGGGATGCACATCCAGGGCACGAAGCTCCTGTTCCACCACATCCCAAAGATGCTTTATTGGGTTGAGATCTGGTGACAGTGGGGGTCATTTTAGTACAGTGAACTCATTGTCATATTCAAGAAACCAATTTGAAATGATTTGAGCTTTGTGACATGGTGCATTGTCCTGCTGGAAGTAGCCATCAGAGGATGGGTACATTGTGGTCATAAAGGGATGGACATGGTCAGAAACAATGCTCAGGTGGGCCGTGGCATTTAAACGATAACCAATTGGCACTGAGGGGCCTAAAGTGTGCCAAGAAAACATCCCCCACACCATTACACCACCAGCACCAGCCTGCACAGTGGTAACAAGGCATGATGGATTCATTTTCTCATTCGGTTTACGCCAAATTCTGACTCTACCATCTGAATGTCTCAACAGAAATCGAGACTCATCAGATCAGGCAACATTTTTCCAGTCTTCGACTGTCCAATTTTGGTGAGCTTGTGCAAATTGTAGCCTCTTTTTCCTATCTGTAGTGGAGATAAGTGGTACTCGGTGGGGTCTTCTGCTGTTGTAGCCCATCAGCCTCAAGGTTGTGCGTGTTGTGGCTTCACAAATGCTTTGCTGCATACCTCGGTTGCAACGAGTGGTTATTTCAGTCAAAGTTGCTCTTCTATCAGCTTGAATCAGTCGGCCCATTCTCCTCTGACCTCTAGCATCAACAAGGCATTTTCGCCCACAGGACTGCCGCATACTGGATGTTTTTCCCTTTTCACAACATTCTTTATAACCCTAGAAATGGTTGTGCGTGAAAATCCCAGAAACTGAGCAGATTGTGAAATAATCAGACTGGCACCAACAACCATGCCATGCTCAAAATTGCTTAAATCACCTTTCTTTCCCATTCTGACATTCAGTTTGGAGTTCAGGAGATTGTCTTGACCAGGACCACATTTATATATATATATATATATATATATATATATATATATATATATATATATATATATATATATATATATATATATATATATATATATATAATCCACGAGTTGGTCATTTTTATAGGCCTAATAATTTTACACATTGTAGCAGTCACAGTTTAACTAATTATTTTACTTCAGTTTTTATCCTATTTCTATTGCAAATCTCATTAATGAACATATTTGTAAATGTACCCATTTAGAAGGTTCCCAATTTACAGCATCAGCTAAGAGTTAACATTTTATATATGGAAAATGGTATTTTTGACGGAAATATGCCAAAATGAAAAAAAAAGAAAAAAAAAATATAATAATAAAAAATAATAAATAAATCTGGATCAGAATAATAATAATAATAATATCAGGCCCAAGAAAACAACAACAAACAAAACAAAAAACCTGACTGTCTGCAGACAGACCGCAAGCGTCAGCTGGCGGAGTCTGGTAAAACAGTGATAATCTGATCAGACAGTCATTAAAAGATGAGCTCCATGGGGCGCCTTCACCTAAAGTCTACCAGTGTTATGAGCTCAGCCAATGCAGAACTGAGAGAGGCAGAGACAGGACAGAAGAATGAGAAGGGAGTGTAATGTGCCGAATCAGACCCCAGGCTGCAGCTAGTAATTAAACCGCAGTGTCCATATGTGTGACTGAGATAGAGAGAAATGTGGTGGGGGTTATAATGAACAGCAGACACCTGAAGACGTGTTTAACACTGCTCATTTCTGCTCAGCTAGTGAGGAAGTAGAAAAGTGACCGGATAGGACTTCAATGAATCAAAATCCAAATAAATGAGAAAATCTAGTCAGTATGCATATGAAAATGCTGCATTATTAAAAGGAACACAGTGGACACACTTTTATGTATAAAACAAAATGCCTTTATTTATACAATTTTTAAAAAAACAATTTAAAGCACAAAGACTTTAATAAACATTTGCCCTGCATAAAAATGATCGCACATTGTGCTTCCTTTGCAAAGTCTAAACAACTTCTGGATGTGCAGCTGTTGTGATTCAGTTCAATCATTTATTGCATACACATGAAATACACCTCGCATGTCAATTTATAAATCAAGAATGAAATGAAACCGAAGGAAAGAGAAGAGGGAAAATGTAATCCTGTTCTACTCTTTTCTATAGTTTTACAGTTCTTGCAGAGGAAGGCTTTGCACATAGTCCAGACTCGAAACATTTTTAGAGAGAGAGAGAGAGAATAAATTAATGAAACTATAGTTGTGCTTTAACACTGCTTGCTCCAAGGAGTTCTCAGATGCAAACAATGTTTAGTTAACTCAACTCAAAAAGGAGGCTGCTTTGAAACAAGGCTTTCAAGAACAGAGATGCTGATCCAAATCTCTCTTTTCCCTTTTGAAATCTGTAGCACTGAGCATTAGCCCTACTTCAAGATTTGCACACATCCCCATAGATAGCAGTGATTAATAATATTCCCTGTTGCTTTCTATACCCACTCCATTTCCTACAAATCTAGACTGAATGTGAAAAAAAAGTATTAAAAGGTTTTTCTTCGCAAGAGGAAGGCATGTAACTACCCACTCAAAGTGTTCCTTTAATCCTATCACCTTTCCCAACTAAAAAAATGAAAAGACAAATGCTCCATGGTCTTCCATACAGCAAAATACAAAACACTTCAATACTTCGGATAAAAAATAACCCAAACTTTAAAGACTTTGGTACAGTATAAATTAAATGTAGCTCTCGGTCTCACTCATGGTAACTATTTTTTCACTTTTAAATATCGCTTTGTCTAGTATGAAATGTGCATAGTATTTTATGTGAGAACTGAATCGGCGAGACTACAAGCAACCTGAATTTCACGGGAAAACTACTTTTAAACCAAAAGAGGTCAACACAAAAGCTACGCCTCAGGACTAAAGCACCCATAGTCTCAAAACGCCATCCCTGCCAAACAAATCAGAAGCTTTCATATCAAACATTCAGAACTGACACATTTTTCCCTTCTTTGACATTTATTTTCTGAGAATCTGAAGCCAAAAGCGCACGCCGGAACGCAAACATCTGTTCGAAATGGTTCAGAACAGCAGGATGCCAGATAATGGGATAACATCTGGCCATCTTTTGAGGACACTTGGCTGCTGAAATGTTTTTGGGTGATGTGAGGAGAAGCTTTAATATAAATATAAATATGTAAAATAAAAATAGTACACTCTATGCTTTAATGAGGAAGTACTGATCATTAGTATCTTTTTAATACATTAAACAGCATTGTTTGCTTGCCTGAGATGCAAGTTATTCAACTGAAGGTGAAAGAAACATCCTCATTCTTTTGCTCCACATTACAGCAATTATGTTTGAGGAAACTGGTACAGCTACAATAAAGAAAATCGAAAAATTCCCTTAGAAATGATTCACTGCCATTAAGGATGAGTGAAAAAAAAAAACTGGATTGATGTCAAAAAGTCATAATTCATCACATGGGTGTATAAACGTATCTTCACCACACACGCATGCCACACAAGTAAAGTGCATGACTAATCTACACGGAGCACGATTTAACTGAAGTTTGAAGAACACCAGCTACACGACTCTTCAGAGTCCCCCAGATTTCTCAAAGAGCAGCCTCTCTGTTTGTTAGTCCAGGACAGTGGTGTCTTAATAACTACAGCAATGTTTCCTGAAATCTGTTGTAAACAGGAAGCAAGTGACCTACAACCACCTCTCTAAAGCTTTAAGTGCATTATGGGCAGGACTGGGCCGGAATCGTGACAGCTCAATCTGATTGTGGCGAGTGTCTGACAGAGCAAAGGATCATGAAATGCAGACTGAAGGCTAGACAGTGGGTTGAACAAAGGCGCGTTTCATTCCAATGTCAAAGCTGACCGAGTAATCCTTCAATGCTCTGTGAAATATAACAATGCTACACTTGAGGACATTTTCAGCATTTTTATCCGTCGCTTAGATGCATTATATGCAATGCTCTGCTCACAGGCTAGGAGCTTAAATAGCTAGTGCAGCTAAAGTTTGTTCTCAAATATTTATTTCTCGACAATTTTGCCTGTCTGATGACCAATTCTTTTCCGAGCTTTACTTTGGAAAGCTGCTTTGCGATTCCTCATCTTGACTGAAGTGAGCCCAAATGTGGCAAATCTCAGCAGACGTGTTTCTCACTCAAACCTGCAGATCTGAAGCTTTGAATATTAAATACATAAGCCCTACCTCTTCCTTATCCAGACACATGCTGCAAGCAGCTGCGTTTGTACTGTACCTAATTAAAACATCAGCACAGACAAGCAGCACTGCAATTACGGTCTCAAACTGAAAAGTCAGAGGGCCACCGAAGTGTTCAGTCATCTTTTTCTCCTCACTAGACACTGTGGTCCTGATGGTGGCAGTCGGGAAGAGGATGTGAGGGCATGAAGAGATCGTAGAGGTGTGCTCCCCTTTAGTTGTGCTTGGCCCTCCCTCCTTTCAGGTAGCTTTTCCAACGCTTGACGAAGTCCCTGAATATGGGCGAGTTGTCGATAGTACCCAGTAGCTGGAGCTGGTTGATGTGCGTTGTATGGTAGTCCCAACGAGCCAGATTGGGAGCTGTGCCCAATATAAAGTGGCGGAGATCATAGATGGTGCCCGACCCTGTATCGTACAAGGGCAGCATAACTTTCAAGGACTCCATCCCCTTGCTGTACAGCTGACCTGCGTCCCGACCGAGCTTCTCACCTGCCGTTTGCGCCAGGTCATACAGGCCTATGAGTGAATAGATGAACCCGTTGAGAACGAAGGAGCTAGGGATTGTGGGGTACTCCTCATACCAGTCATACTTGTTCATGAATACAGCTTTGACGCCATGCTGCTCCGATGGCAGTTTGAAAGGTCCGGTGGCACGCAAGGCAGCTTTTAGGTACGTGTCGTCGTTTGTCATCAGATAGGCACGCACTAGAGTGGACATGGCCTGCCCCTGTGCCATGGCCGAATACCAACCCGGCTCCAGAGCACGGAAACCGTCCCCGAGTTTACGAGTCACCATGATCGGCCAACCACCGCGCTCGTCCTGGTTGCGCACCAACCAGTCGCTAGCTGCGAAAAAAGCCGCCATATGCAAAGTGGTGGAGATTGTGATATTGTCTATCATCCCGTGGCCGTGCACCACTAACTTTACTACACGTCGTGGCATGGTCTTGGTGGCTTTGACCGCTTTGGTGTTGGATAGGCCAATGCCTTTGCGGAGGTCAGTGAGGAGGTCGCGGGTGACCGTGGTCCATGCAGTCCGAGGGCCGATGCCATAGGTGATGTCACGCTCCTTGAAAGAAATGAGCTGGGTGGTGGTGACGTAGTGGATAACAAACGGAGGACCTTTCTCTGTGGTCTCCACGATGACAGAGACACTACCATTAGATGTAAACTTCAGGTCAAAAGAGATGATGAAGTCTTTCGAGTTGCCAAGAGGAAGTGAGACGCCCTCTGAGTTTTCTAGAAACAAGGAACAGAAAAAAAAAATGTTACAACAGGTTCAACTGGATGTCTGTTGCATCCATAGCAAAATTTTGCCTTTGGTACAATAACAAGCTCATGGTACTGATGCTAAATTAATGTCAAAAAACAACAAATAAACAACCTTAGATGACTATGAAAATTGATTTTATGAACAGCATAGTATAAATCCTTGCAAATTTCCCTTACAGTATCATTTGCATGCACAAACAAGTACAAAAGCACCCAAACAAGTACAGATTCACACACACTAAGGGATATAACTTGCGAATAATGACGCTACAGGTTTTCTTGAGAGCACAAGGTTTCACTTGTCAATTTGTCCTGGGGTTAATTAAACCTACAACTTAATGTCAGAGAGGCAGAAAAGCTCCAACCGTGAAACAACTTTGAAACCATCCATCTCACGTTGGACAGTGATAAAACTAATTTCTCCTCCAGAAGATTGTTGAACACACTGCAGTGCAACTTGCTGCAAAAGGAGCAGATCAGTTTCCAAAACTCTCAATCAAAGTACTTTATCTCTCTCTCTTTTTTTTTTTTTTACAGAAATGCACATTCAACACTTCAGGACATCCTGAAGTTGTTTCTAAGTGTTAAGAGTCAAATCCCTCTCGCCGCCTCTGTCTGTGCTGCTTTCTGACAAGGTTATGCAGAACAAAAAGGAAACCAACTCATACCCTCTACTGAGAGGAGAAAAGAAAGCATAAAAGAGCACAAGAAAAAGAATGAGGCCGAGTACTCGAGCAAGAGAAAACGCGCAAGACAGAGTAATATCAACAACATTAAAGCAACAGAAAATAGGACAGGATAGGGATAAAGGACAAAAGCAAATCAAAGGAAAAAATAAGAGGCAGCAGAGGACATCTTGTCTCAAACAGCCCCTATCACTATTTAAAAAATGAAAGTGAAAGTCATGATATTTGCCAAGTATGGCAGCCCATACTCAGAATTGGTTTCCTGCATTTAACCCATCCAAGTGCACACACACAGCAGTGAGAAGTGAACACCCACCCGGAGCAGTGGGCAGCTATAGATCCAGCGCCAAGGGAGCAACTGGGGGTTCAGTGCCTTGCTCAACAGGACTTCAGCCATGGGTATTGAGGGTGGAAGAGAGCGCTGTTCATTCACTCCCTCCACCTACAACTCCTGACAGCACCGAGACTCAGACCTAAGTCCAACTCTCTAACCATCAGGCCACAGCTGCATTCATAAATCCATTACATAAGGCAATGGAGAGACTAAGTGGATTTGTACTGTCCTGCTCTGATTACCCTCTCATCAATAGCAGTGATGTGGAGGACGGAGAGAGCAGGAGGGAGGCAGTGCCCTGCTGGAGCCTTGGCCCTGCTCTAATCAATGCTCTGGGTGATGACACCCAATTACTGCCTGCCAGCGCGACAGCCCTGCTAATTCTAATGGCTATTGATTAGCTCAATGCTAAGCAGCACATTGTGTCAGAAACCCCCAAAATGCTGCCGTATCATGCAGTATCCTGAGGGAGGAATAGAATGTACTGTCTACTGTGATATCGGAAGGCTGCATAGATGTTTCCTTCACTGTCCGGGAAACCCCATAATCATGTGCATGCAATTTGGAGACTGAAAGAATAAAAATCCTGTCTGATGAAAGCAGAATTTATTTTCATGATTCTATTTCTACAGAGAAGTATTGTAGTCATTAAATAGCCTCTTTGTTCTCTATAAAAGAGGACAGTGGTGCTTTAATATATTCTAAAAGTTATTTCTGTAATGGTAAAGCTACATTTTCAGCAGCTATTCAGCCCTCAATGCCACTTGAC
Source organism: Carassius auratus (assembly GCF_003368295.1). Classification (NCBI taxonomy): domain Eukaryota; kingdom Metazoa; phylum Chordata; class Actinopteri; order Cypriniformes; family Cyprinidae; genus Carassius; species Carassius auratus. Next base: position 11,881 of record NW_020525603.1, on the reverse strand, counting down.
CCTTCATTACTAAAAATAAAATAAAATGCAAATCTTTCAGCGGTAGTGTATGAGGCACTGTTAGTAGTGTGTTTTGACATTTTGAGGGTGTTTATGTGCATGCCCAGTGGAGCAGGACTGTAAGAGGCCATGCAAAAATGCTGAAAGAAGAATATAGGAGAGATAAGGAAATGTGTAAGGATGACAAAAAAGTATTTCATCATACTAAAGGGTTTACAAGACATAAAAATAAAAAATAAAAAAATACATAAATTATATATATATTGTTATAGTCTAGTTGATACTGAACTGTATGCATACTAGGTGTGAAGCTGGAGGAGATAGAATAGAAGATCAATCAAAATTGGGATGGACTGTATGAAGAACAGAAGAATGGCAGAGAAATGAAACTAGACCAAATAAACTGAAAGCATGTAGTTCAATATCTGCTTCTGTACCTGGAGCGCTGAACTGTCGTACTGAAGTGACTTTGGTCTTGTCATAGACTCTGGTGAGGGAACAGCCTTTAGGGACAGTCCACACGCTAGACCTGCTGTCTCTCTCCTCCGCTGTGTCATACACCTCTGTGTGGGGTGGCCGCTCGGTCAGGTTCTTACTGTAATGACTCAGGCCATACTGAGCGATCTGGATAGCATAGAAATACCCTTGAGGGCCCCACTGGGTGGACAAAGGTACTCCTGTAGGAAGGAACCAGAAGAAGAGATATTAGAAACTGTATTTTGAACTGAAAATAAGAGAAACATATTTATATGTACACTACTTTTTTTTTTTTTTTAAAGAAATGAATACTTTTATTCAGTAAAGAAACAATATATTGATCACTACAAACATTTCTAATGACACAAAATATTTAAATAGATGCTGTACTTCTGAACTTTCCATTCATCAAAGAATTCTGGAAATAAAGTATCATGATTTCCACGAAAATATTAAGCAGCACAACTGTTTACCATTGCTGATCATTACGGTTCCTTGACAATAAATGAGCATATCAGAATGATTTCTGAAGGATCATGTGGCACTGAAGACTGGAGTAATGCCTGCTGAAAACTCAGCTTTGCCAACACAGAAGTAAATTATATTTTAAAATATATTAAAAAATATATTAAAATGACAAAAATATATATTTTTAATTGGTATATACAATATATATAATATATACATAATATATATAATATATATTATTATTATTATTTTTTAATTCAGTCTCGGTGAGGTTAAGAGACTTCAATCCCAAACATTTGAACGGCAGTATGTGCAACCCTCTACACTTCGAGTAAATCACTCGCATATACAACCATATCTTCAATTTTGGCAACTAAATGATGTCTAAATGATAAAGTTTTATACTGTTAGAGTCTTTTTGTGTGATCATGTAAAGCAGTGGTTTTTGCCATCTTCATTCATTACAAATAATCTTGTTTCTGGTTTCATGACTTTTAAACAATTTAGATCAGATAGAAAATCCAGGGTACACAGTAACAAGTGAAAACATACACCTTCAATCAGCAAAACATACAAAAAAAAAGTATGTTTGAAGTGAACACTGGGAGGAAAAAGCCACTAAACCCCTAAGCAAATAACCTGGATCTGAAGTATGAAGTTGTGCTTTCCACACAGACATAAATGCTGAGAGCTACAGTTTACCCAGCTTTCATTCACCCTCTTTCCAACCTTTTCTTTTCTTTAATCACAGCTCATCTATTCTATTTCCTGGAATAACAATAATCAAGCCACAGGCATTACACTGCAACAACACTGCTCCTTTATAGCTGGCTTGAAAGGATCTATTCACAAACATACACATAAAAAAACACATGCAGGGTTAAACACAGACATAACAAGGCAATACAGATGACAAACACACCAATGAGCCTGCCTCCCGCTTTCCAGGAAGCACACATACACATGCTGGCTCTAAGTGGGACCTGTATCAGGAGGCACTCTCTGGCCTAGATACTATTCAGGGCACTCTGATCCTCTGCTGGAGGAGACGCCATCCCTTAAACTGAAGGAGGAGGAAAAAGAAGCTCTGTTTCACTGTCACCCCTCCGTACTCATCTCCTTTTCATTCCTTTTTATTCTCTCTCCCTCTCTTTGTCCTTCGACGGAGACTGATGAGTCTGTCCGCTGTCTCTGATAATAGGCTCTCTGCTCAAACACACTGCCGCAGGCCCATGTGGGTTATTACCTCTGAGCTCAACACACTGTTTTTGTGCCTCCAACGGCTGGGATGAAAGCGAGGGGAACAGAACCTCTCATTAATCTTTGTTTTGTGTTTGCATGTGCAACACCTTTCAAAAAACGTCTATATTTCTTACTAGAGTGAATTAAATCTACTGAGGTGATCAAAGCTGCTTACTGTTGGCATAAAAGTTTGATGCCAGACACCAAGTTAAAAATACACGCTAACTGATTAGCTCAGCGAGACCCAACACTCACGGACACCCGCAAGTTGCGCGACCTTCACACCAGCACTGTAACATTCCTTGAACATTGGACTCAAGCCCGTTCTTAAATGTTACACTTGTGTTTTGAGGCAGTTTACACTTGGTTATGGAGGAGAGGAGGCTAGAAAGGAAACAAAAGTATGGGACTGGTACAAACTCTGTTGCTTTTGTGCTGCCACAGACATTGAGAATTTCATCTCGACTCACAGACAACCCAATTTTTCCACCTGCCACAAAGGATTTTGGTATGAATGTGCCTCTTTGTGGTGCTTCACAAAAGGGGGTTCTTTAAATGCACACACAAAACAAGGTTTGCATGTTTTAAAAGCTTTCACCAGAAAAGAGTCGAAAGTGATTTAATACTGAATGCTGATCAATGTTTTTTTCAGACCAGGGTGTTTGGATGTGCTGAATTTCTGCATTTTAGACAGAATACTGCAGAATGCTCTCTGTTTTTTGAGCATGTAAATTGAGGTTTGTTTACACGCTTGTCATTGGATACGCTGACGTACACTCACACATGCAAACAAGCAAACAGATTTGACACTGCTCTAAATTAGATACACATTAACTTCATTAAAAAAGATTCTTCTACTTTGTTTGCCATTAGTGTCCTATGAAGCACTGTGAGAGTGACCGTCTTCAGTGAATAGCAATGATGTTGTGGTTTGGAAGGCATCCTTTATACTCCAGTATTGATCAGAGTAAACTCAATTTCAATACTTCCTTAAGAAGTGATTACTTCATTACCCAATCTCATTATAAAACAATACCGAAGAGCAAATGGCACTGAGCGACTCTATTCTCTTTAGAGAGCATCACAAACTTTGTTATAATAGCTTTGATATGGTGCTGTTGGTCTGATATTCAGAGATCTGCAGGAAGAAGTGATCCAAGAACTGGAGTGAGACTGGGATCAGAGTTATGCTTTATCACTGTGATGCATCGAAAATGGCATTTAACCCCGTCTGCTGAAGGACGGTCCTTGCAAAGAGATAGAGGGGTGGAGAGAAGAGTGAGCCAGCAGGAAATTATTAAAAGTAATCTGTCAGGGGAGTGAAACTGCTGGATCACTGACACAGTGGAGAGAAAAATGAAGTTTCTAGACAGTAAAAAGCTTCTGAAGGAGCAGAGACCACCATAATCAGCTTTTTCCTGTTAAGGAGTGTCATCTATCAGTTCATTTTGAAATGCTTGTCATTTAGGTTCCTTATCAAAAAAGGAAATGACTCTGCTTTAATTTGGTTTTGCTTTTCCTCATTGACATTCACCAGAAGACACATGGGAGGGAGTCTGAGTGCAAAATGATTCTCCATGACGTCTAAGGTCATCAAATCAGCTCTTGTGATTCAGTTCTTGGCTGAATCAATCCCACTTTCATTTGCTTAATGTATAGTCCATTGAGGGTGCATTACTTACTAAGAACCAGACGTAGATAATTCGAGCCTGGCTTTCAGGAAACTCCTCTCGGACTGCACTAAATGACTATTAATGGCCACTAACAAGTTGTGTTAGAAATGAGGCAGGTCGCTTTGCCTCTCACTTCCCCCAGTGTGCCACAATTAAGTGCTGCTTTAATGTGACATGTATTTAGGTGAATCTTGATGATGAGGGAGAAAGTAACTGTGTGAGACACATTAGGAGCCAGACAGAACCTGCAGATTTTTCTACCATTTTCTGCTCTAATTATGAGGGGGAAAACCAGTGGAATGGATTTAAACAATATTCTGTAGAGTGATTAGTTTGCAGGAGTAACAGAAAGGAACTTTTTCAATAAGTTTGACTTTCCAATAAGTAATTCGATTTTTACCTTTATAAAGGCCAATTATTTCTAACCTAATTAAACATATGCATCAGAGGTGGCACAGAATTTACACTTGAATTGGCTTTTAGATGCACTTATACACACATGTGATTGTGGGTGTGATTGCCTCTGGCCTTGTATATATATAATTTTGGTCTTTGTTTGTTTTGTTTTTTTGCAGAAAATTCAGAGCATCACTACTAGGGGTGTAAAAGGTTCAAATTACTCACGGTTCAGTTTGTAGATATGGTTTTACAGGTTTTTTTTTTTTTTTTAGGTAGCTTAAACATTAGTTTTTTTAGGTACAGAAATTTAATAAAGCAATGTAAAATAACATTGCATATTTAACTGTATAAAGTGAAGATTAATCTTTATTATAGTTTCCAAAACTTTTCAATCAAGAGCAGTGAGTTATTTCCGTGTCTTTTATTTTTTGATTACCATTAAAATCGCAGACAGTAGGTTAATAAAAAAAAAAAAAATTATATATCCTGCTGTCACTTTAAAACAAAGCACGGATCTAATTCACTGATATTATATGTTCAACAGACTATGTCTATGTCTGCTAGGATACTTACCAAGATGGACATGTTGACATAACTTTTGTGTGAACGTGTTTATTCAAGCAGAAGACTTGGAAGAGAACTCAATATTTGCGCACTGTCTGAGACCGGAACGCAGGTTTGCGCGCTTCGGATGAGCGCACACACAAATCTTCACACTGTGCGCTCAAGTTCTCATTCACATTCACAATGTTTGAATAAAACTGGCATGGCTTAAATGCATCTAATTTAAATACAGATAGCAACCTGTGTTGTTCAGGGTCAAGTTGCACTAGTTTGACCAACTAGCAGTTGCCAAGGGGTAATCAGTCTTACTTTTCCTAACCCTAACCCTAACTTTTCCTAGTTGACTAACTTTTTAAGACTAGTCTCACCTGCGCACACAGCTATCAATACCCGAGTGATGTTATTTTTAACAAGCCAGAATAAAGATGAACTGTCAGATTTAAGTTGAACCTCGGTGCAAGTGCGTGCCGTTACAGCCCCGATCTCTACTGCACTTTTGATCAGTGTTAATTTTGACACAAAATTTTAATTTAATTTTAGTCTTAGTCTTTTGACTATAATTCTTTTTAGTTTTAGTCAAGTTTTAGTCATCTGAATTGTTTTAATTTTAGTCTTATTTTAGTCGACTAAAATTGCTTGGTATTTTAGTCGACTAAAATAAGACTAAAATCAATAACAGATTTACTAGACAATTTTTTACAGCTGGTATAGGAAACAAACTTAACCAAAATATATAAAACACAAATTCAACTTTATTTCAACACAACTGTGTCTTTATTTCGATTCAAAAGCTTTTATGCAGCAACAAACACTGTCATGATAATGTAAACAATAACTAGCTGCCAATTGACCATCAATAAAAGAAACATAAAGTTAGGTCCAGGACCTTAAAGCTTACAGCTGAGCTGAACAATAAGTGCATACATTTAAAGTAAATATTTAATAAGTTGGGTGGATAAAAAAAAGTAACAAGATTTTATAAGGTATTCATTTGTCTAGCAATATTGTATGTTTTAAATACTACAATATTGCTAGATTAGTATGTATAATGATAGGATGTGAACATTCACGTTTCACATGACTAATATAGAAATATTTGTGATATTGTCAACAAGTAGAACATTATAAAATATACTAAACATTAGTATTAATCAAATGTATGTATCATAATATTACGTATTAGTATTGTGCTCTCATCTAACAAAAGAATATCGTTGTGAAATTACATTTGAGAAAATGTCCAGGTGGCTCATCTGTAAATGTCTTTTCAAATTGGTGGTGTTCTTGGCACGAATGAGCGCTCCGCGTGCTTTACACTTTGTTTTGTTTTGTTCGTCGTCAAACGTGAAGTGAGCTGTGGACATTTTGTCGCTCTTTTAGACATCACCTCTTCGAATGCCGACTTCCCGGGAGCTCATTTAAAAACTGAAAACCTTTGCTTCACGTCTCAATAAGTCAGGCTCGGATTGGTTCTCTTCTCTCATGCAGTCTCCTCTGTTCCGTTTTGCCGGTTCTTTTGTTCATTCCTCGCATCTCTCCCGTCTGCTGATTTGATTTTCGTCACAGTCTATTTTCGTCTCGTCCTTTATTCGTTGACGATAATGTCAATCAATTTAGTCATAGTTTTAGTCTCCATCAGTGCCTTCTTTTTTAGTTTTCGTTTCGTTTTCGTCCGCAAAAATATATTTGTGACGAAAATAATGACGAAAATGTTTAGTCAACGAAATTAACACTGCTTTTGATGCCTGTTTCTAGACACGAGTTAATACCAGGTGTAAATCACAATCCATCTTAACTGATAACATGTGTTCGGACACCTCGGCATAGTATTACTAAGCAGCCATTATCAGAGAAGATCGATCAGAAATGAAGAGGTGTAACCATTACCACATCACTCACCTTCCACTCCACTGATGCACTTGACTCTGTCACGCACCTCCACGTTATACCCCTCAAAAGACATGAAGACTCCACTGGGGTGATACAGCTCCTTCTGGGCATATACTTTGGAGTAACTGTGTGAAAACTCGAATCGATCGTAGCCATCGTACTGTACCACCTTGCCGTACACCTCAAAGTACTTCTCCATCCAGCTGAAGGGCAGGTATACCTCACTGCCTTCTCGGCGGCCCTTAATGGTGACATCGTCATTGATCAGGCAGTCGATCTCTTCGTAGCGCACTCCGCCGACCACAGGTGGAGGTTCAGGGGGCTGGGGCTGCTGCGGGTGGCTGTCTGTTTTCGGGCTGGGAGGGGGCTGGGGGTGCCGGGGCAGGAAGCGCAGCGCTTTCTCACTCGTACACTTGTTCCACAGAACGACCGTGAGCAGAGAGAGGAGAGCGCAGATCACTATCAGGGTCTTGTAGTGAACACGGGCTGCCAGACAACGCATCATCACTGCTTACCTGTAATACAAAGACACAACCGTACATTAAAACACATTCTATGAAACACCCAGTGGCTGAGCTGAAATAAAACATGCAATCTCATGCTTAAATGCCCCGCCATTCACTAGTGACATTTCAGATTAATCATGTTTAATCATCAGTAATCCAGTCAGAGGGAATTTAATCTTAATCTAAATCTAATCAAAAAAAAAAAGATGTATTTATTGTTAAGGGAATGATGTGCAGCACTTGACCAAAAAAGATTCACAATGGAGCCAATTTCTGGATTTACTAAAGATAAACTTTTATGTATGCATGTTATGTTTTTGTATTATTTTAGCATAATTTATATACTATTATAGCATTTAAGAATATTTAGAATTAACTTTTACATTCATGTTTTTTTGTTTTCATTTTAATTTTAGGATAGGTTTTAGTAATTTTATTGTGCTTTTGTCATTTTATGAGTTTTTAAATGTTTTTTTTAAGTTATTTTCATTTAACTTTACACAAGACCATTTTTGGTTCTAATTTATGTTCTAATGCAAATTTTCTTATTTTAAGCATTTTTTTTATTTAGGTTTAATCTAACACTTTTTATTGTACATATTTTATTTTATTGTATAGTGAAAATTACTGTTAAATCACTTATGTTTCCATTGACATAAAATCACAAAGCAATTTGTGAATGAAACTTCTGAGATCCTATACACTGATACTGGTCTGATAATATTCATCTTCGCCAAATGAATGGGTAATTATTATTATTTACAGTATTGTTCAAAATAATAGCAGTACAATGTGACTAACCAGAATAATCAAGGTTTTTCGTATATTTTTTTATTGCTACGTGGCAAACAAGTTACCAGTAGGTTCAGTAGATTCTCAGAAAACAAATGAGACCCAGCATTCATGATATGCACGCTCTTAAGGCTGTGCAATTGGGCAATTAGTTGAATTAGTTGAAAGGGGTGTGTTCAAAAAAATAGCAGTGTGGCATTCAATCACTGAGGTCATCAATTTTGTGAAGAAACAGGTGTGAATCAGGTGGCCCCTATTTAAGGATGAAGCCAACACTTGTTGAACATGCATTTGAAAGCTGAGGAAAATGGGTCGTTCAAGACATTGTTCAGAAGAACAGCGTACTTTGATTAAAAAGTTGATTAGAGAGGGGAAAACCTATAAAGAGGTGCAAAAAATGATAGGCTGTTCAGCTAAAATGATCTCCAATGCCTTAAAATGGAGAGCAAAACCAGAGAGACGTGGAAGAAAACGGAAGACAACCATCAAAATGGATAGAAGAATAACCAGAATGGCAAAGGCTCAGCCAATGATCACCTCCAGGATGATCAAAGACAGTCTGGAGTTACCTGTAAGTACTGTGATAGTTAGAAGACGTCTGTGTGAAGCTAATCTATTTTCAAGAATCCCCCGCAAAGTCCCTCTGTTAAAAAAAAGGCATGTGCAGAAGAGGTTACAATTTGCCAAAGAACACATCAACTGGCCTAAAGAGAAATGGAGGAACATTTTGTGGACTGATGAGAGTAAAATTGTTCTTTTTGGGTCCAAGGGCCACAGGCAGTTTGTGAGACGACCCCCAAACTCTGAATTCAAGCCACAGTACACAGTGAAGACAGTGAAGCATGGAGGTGCAAGCATCATGATATGGGCATGTTTCTCCTACTATGGTGTTGGGCCTATTTATCGCATACCAGGGATCATGGATCAGTTTGCATATGTTAAAATACTTGAAGAGGTCATGTTGCCCTATGCTGAAGAGGACATGCCCTTGAAATGGTTGTTTCAACAAGACAATGACCCAAAACACACTAGTAAACGGGCAAAGTCTTGGTTCCAAACCAACAAAATTAATGTTATGGAGTGGCCAGCCCAATCTCCAGACCTTAATCCAATTGAGAACTTGTGGGGTGATATCAAAAATGCTGTTTCTGAAGCAAAACCAAGAAATGTGAATGAATTGTGGAATGTTGTTAAAGAATCATGGAGTGGAATAACAGCTGAGAGGTGCCACAAGTTGGTTGACTCCATGCCACACAGATGTCAAGCAGTTTTAAAAAACTGTGGTCATACAACTAAATATTAGTTTAGTGATTCACAGGATTGCTAAATCCCAGAAAAAAAAAATGTTTGTACAAAATAGTTTTGAGTTTGTACAGTCAAAGGTAGACACTGCTATTTTTTTGAACACACCCCTTTCAACTAATTGCCCAATTGCACAGCCTTAAGAGCGTGCATATCATGAATGCTGGGTCTTGTTTGTTTTCTGACAATCTACTGAACCTACTGGTAACTTGTTTGCCATGTAGCAATAAAAAATATACTAAAAACCTTGATTATTCTGGTTAGTCACATTGTACTGCTATTATTTTGAACAATACTGTATTTTTTTACACTGCCCATCTAGGACCTTAATTGGTTAATGTGTTTCCACTCTAGTTAATGTGTAAATTATTTGTCTGTGTGTGTACACTTTGGAAACTTTATTCACATTCAGGTTTCTCCATTCATCATTTTTGATGCAATATCTCAAAACCTGCATAAAAATGTGGATGCAAACCCAACTTGTAGATTATGCAACGACTACCGTTTTTACAATAGTCATGAGCAGAAAAGAAAAAGAATTCAACATTCTCTACATATCATCTTACATATCATTTCACAAATCTGCAAATTCTGCTGCTGCGGTTTCTGTACTTGGGAGAGAATCTCATTAACTTTGTAAATGTAGCTCATAATGCGAATCAGCAGCCTCTCAATCATATCATCCCTTCTCTCTCTTTGGCATGTTATCTTCCTCGCAAAGAATAAAAATCAATAAGCAGAACAGCACTGCCTTTCACTACAACTAATTACGGTGCTGCGTTTGGCATGGACAAAAGGCCAATGCCATCATTAGCAGTCCACACCACTGTGAATGTAAAGCTAAGTCTAAGGTCAGCGGCGAACAAAAACGCATCAATCCATCAACCCAAACAAAGTGCAACAGTGTCAAACACTCCATATTTAACAAGAGGAGAAAAAAGGACCCAGGCATGATGAATGGTAGCAGTGCATACATGCCTTTCGTCTGTCCTGCATATGTATTAGGTGGAAACCTGATTTCATATAGTTCTGAAATATTCACTGCTATGAAAGATCAGATAAAGTGAATCATTCTTTCATCCAATCTTCCCATTTAATCCTCTTTGCAGAGTTTGCACTTGTTTGACAGACCTGGGCTCCATCTCTTTAATCTCTCCCCCCTTTACTTCGTCTTGCCCATGTCGCCCTGCATCCTCTGTTCGCATGCGGAGCAGAGCAGCGTCTGACTGCACCGTGAAAGATAAGCAGCTCATCTCATTTGCCAAGGCTATAAATAATTTGATCTTTCTCAGGCAGAGTTCAGATGCCGTTACTATGAGATTCAGGGACATGCTCGGAAAGTGCTGTCTGAATCCTAACGTAGAGCACCTGATCAAGCCTCTGGATCAGGCGGATGGAGCATCTGGATCAGGCGGCACACCGCAGTGCAGGGTGCATCTGTTTACAAGGATAATTTACATTCAAATCCACTAATTATGCACAGGATATGGCCAGGCTCTGTATAATCCAGAGATCAAACTAAAAACAGGAGGAACACGGATGTAATCCCTTCTCTGAACAAGTGGCACAGCGACTTAAAGGAAGAGTACACCGTGTCCTAGGGAGCATCATACCATGCTAGATTAAGAAAATGGCTTTCGGCTTACGGCTGGTAATAGGAGACCGGGATGAATGCGGTTTAACAAAGTGCCGTCCCTACAGCTAGAGCTGTGGCTGATCTGCTCCTATGAAAAAGCAGGGTTCAGCTAACTTATTAAACGCAGTGCTCTCCAAAACTGAATTCAAAACAAGCACATCCATCTCAGTAGAGCACTTCCCATCAGAATGCGCTTAGCACTGTCTCAGTCGCCAAGATGACCTGACGCTGACCACGCCCCCTCTGCATCCTAATAATGTTAATTCACAAGCTGCTCTTTCCTCCAATGCAGGCTGTTATCAATTCACCACATCTTCAGTTGTTTTCCTGCTACCTGGATCAGGACATCAACACCCACAGCTGCCCTGATCAATACAAACACAGCTATAACTGTATTCTTCTGTCACTTAATATGTAATAGATATAAAATAGTAATGTACTTTATGATTTTTTATTACAGATGCCCAATTACAGTCAATAAATACAGTCTAATAAATATTTTAGACCATCTGTCATAATAAAGAGAAAACATATTTTAGGAATCTGTCAAAAACTTGTTTAAAACTTACACACACACACACACACACACACACACACATACACAATAACCAAAAAAAATATATTTTGTATGGCCTTGATAGCGGATTTTATTCTTGCTGGCATTTTGTTTAAGTACTTTTCCACAGTCTCTGTTTTTAGTGACTATAATTGTGCATTTGAATAAATAAATAATAAAAGATATTTATTTCTTTTTCTGCCTTTCTTGTAAAACAGGACGTGAAAATGTACAACAATATTTATATTTTAGCATTAGAAACAAACACTGTGACTAAAGAGCTTACACATTCTGGTAGATGGACCATTACAAAAAACGAAAAAAAAAAAAAAGATATTTACCAATACCGTTAGTTTAAGGTAGTTGTGGCACAAAC
>NW_020525602.1:0-28024 GCF_003368295.1 Carassius auratus | reverse complement strand
ATCACATGCTCTCTTTTGCAGAGCACTTTAAATACACAGGTCTCTAAACACACGGAACACACTGACAGTTCGGTACATGCAGAGCAGGGCTCGGTCTTATAAGATCATATTATCATCGCAAGATACTTTAACCATAGAGTTTAATAACCAATAACTGAAAGTGGTTCACAGACTGAATGTATTTAACGTTCAAAGGTTCGTTTATAATTATCATCAAAAGGAAACATGAATTAACGAAAAACAATAACGTCCCATATTAAATCAAAACAACATAGCCGCACAAAAAATATAAAAGTGATTATTAATATATATATATTTTTTTCTTTCTATTTTTACCTTTTTGCTGTGTAGAACATACATTTTTTATTTGAAATAATGTATTCGATATGTAACTTCTTAATATATCGTGTCTAGAGCTCTATAATAGCTACCTATACCTGCGCGTTGTTCAATAATCTCTGAAACAGAAATTATTGTTTTAGCAATAAATAAAACTTTTCGAGTTACTACAAGAACATATGAAAATATTTAAAGATCTTGTTTATAATTTAAGTTAAAACGACATTGCAGCAAAATAATTTGCTCTACTTTTTGCTCCACGTTTTAATTTGAGTATTAAGGCACAAGATACAAGTGTTTGGTTTAACATTATACTATAATAGATTTTAAGTTTTAAGGTGGAATGAGGTGTTACAGATCCAAAAGCATGATGGCATTATTGTCCGAGAAGAAGTCTCCCCTAAACTCCGTTCTGCAACAGGACTGCTTGACTTCTGCCAATAAACCGATTCAAGTAAATTTACTTTAGGGTGTGATCGATCAGCCGAGTGATACTACTAATGCAGTCAAGCAAATTTGAGTCTATCTTTGTCACACTTTGTGATAGAAACTGATCAGACCCATAGAAAGAATCCTTGGACTTTTAAAGCACACTAAACACAGACCTTTTTATCAACAGTAAACCCTTTTAAATGAACAGCTTCCCGTATCCGAATGACAGGATTAAAAAAATGCAATAACTAAGGAATATATTGATTAAATTATTAAATATATGAGAAAATATATTTAAAGAACTTAAAAGCTTCGAAGATTGACAAGTTAACATTTTTGTTGTACTTTATTTGTGCTCTTTGAATATTTCAGAGTAATTCGTTCCCATAAGGATTGATTATTGATTATTTGAAGGACTAGTGCAATTTAAAATAATCATTTGTCATTATGGCCGAGATTAATTTTCAAGAGATTATTTTCTGACAAATTTTCTTATATAATAAAATATACAGATACATCATTATAATGCAAACCGGTGCACACTCTTATTAAGCAATTGTGTGTTTTCGAGTCACACTCTTAGAAATGCAAAAATAAAATATTGAGTCTCTATGGCTTTCCTAGTCTCTATTTGGATATCGACATCTTTAATATTCATATATGTGAGCCACAGGGTACGTCTAGCTCATTTGAATATTCGAGCGAAAATTAAATCAGGGTCTGCTCTCTAATAATTTATGCAGCTAGTACAATGTTACATTATATGCTCCTAGACATTATTCAGAGAATCAAAACAGTGTTACTATAGAACAGTACAAAACTTTCCCCCCTGAAGATTTCAATTTCTGTTGAGTAGATTTTAAATATGCAGTATGGGGTAACCTTTCAACCCCACGCAGGCCCACACAAATAATCACAATTAGAAAATCAGTATAAAATGTGTCATTTTAAAACAAAGACGAATGTGTTTCTAGGTGCAGCATTTGGTCAAAAAGATTTTTTACAATTTAAACAGGCCACCTCCTGAAATCTCACTGAAATACCTTCCCCCCCTTACATTTATGTATCGAAAAAAGGTTGATTCACATTATCAAAAAGTATGTACAATTTTATTCATAACGTGTTTGGCAAGTTTATAAAATTTAATAGGATAAACCATTAACATTCTTTCCTAACTTTGTTATTTATCGCCTTTTTTATATTATGTTTACTCTTGGCAAATATAATAACTTGTAAATATATCGACAGGTAGGAAAAGGCACTGTATAGGCTTCAGTATACTTTGAGTCAATATCATAAATGTAGCAATATGTAGAAAATTTATCATAAAACTGACTGTAGATGTCCTCACCAGTAAACGCATCAGCTGTTACCGTTCATCTCTACATTAAACCGCATTCAATTATCCTATCATAGCAGAGCGTGATTTTGTAAATAGCAAGGAACAAATCAATGCAATAATCAATTGGTGGTTGTGTCCAGCTATATGAGCCAGAAATATCTGAACCCTTTATAGCTATAGCACACTCGGCCGCCACATAACATTATCACTGACCCTTGAGGCAGGCTAATTTAGATGTTTGGAATTAATATAGCATTCAAAAATAACCTACAACGAACACTGGAGTTAAGGATTATGTTGCATATGGTCAAATGCCAACTAGTTACTTCACAGCTACTTAATATCTACATAAAATCCAATTTGAAGTGTATGGGGATATAAATAGGGATGGCACCGCGTGTAAAAATATTTAAGGCTGCAGCAAACAGATTTTTGAGCGGCCTAATTTATTTTCAATAACACTGATTGCAATAAGAATCAGCAATCCCAAAGGACAAGGCTGGTTTTTCTAATGTCACGGTCCTATTCACCATTATAATAAAATTATAATTTCCTATCCGGATATTTGCAGTGAGGTTTAAAAGTTAAGCTAATAGGCTAGTTGTATTGTTGCTTTGGGTCTTTTACACACACACACAGTGATAAATGTTTTGCTGTTCCTCATCCAGCGATTAAGAGAAAAATTCGACAGAAAAGAAAGTGGTCTTTTTCTGACTAACCTATAAATATATCGATGTTTTTCTTCCGTTGTATTTATTGACGGAAATAAATAGTCAAATAAATGAGTGGGCCTATGATAGACACTGACAATGAGGATTCCCCCTTCGCGAGTCCATTCTTAGAGAAAACAAATATGTTACATTTATTGCCCACCCCATTCTAAATGATCAATGTATTGATCGATGACTGAGTGCATTAATAATAGGCGTGAACCGGAAGTGATCATCTGGGGAAAAAACAGTAACAGCTAAGCATTGTCGTATTCATTTCATCTAATTAATTTTACCAGTGTTAATGATCATATTTTAATATATAACTATTATCTTATAACATTTTAAATATATAGGCTGTAAGTGGAACAAGGCCTCCTATAGCTGAAAACTGAAGACTAGTGAATCACAAAGCCAGACCTGTATGCAAATGTAACAACTAAGTAAAGAAATCAATGTAATACATTTGCATGTTATCCTTATCCATGCAGCATTATGGAAATACCAAACAGAAATATCTCGCTGAAATGTGTCTAAAGAAATTGTATGCAGCCTTAAACTTGAATATGAAGCTTGACTTTCCCCCCTTTTTATGTCTCACTTTTTTTTCTCTGTTTTAATACGTTTGTTTATTTTACTCATTTATTTCCCGGCTAGTCAACTTGCCAATAATTACATCACATGGGTTTCTGCCCCAACATATATCCTTACAAAACTGCAAATAGCCCATTTGGTTGATAATGAGATTTCGTTCTACTTTCAAACGTTTAACACATATGATATGATTATATGATTAATCATGTGATCTCATGCCGTTCAAAAGGAATTTGACTATCTTATCTGCTTTGTGTTTGGGAAATCCATTAATATTTAACCATTAAGATGTTGCGCTCTGGCGCCAAGTTAAGCAACTTTATCAGGAGAAACCGATGAATCATGTCCATTAAGGAATCCCCAATAATTCAAAACAACACTGCTAGTGTCAAAGTGTGCAGATGTCACGCCATATAAGTAAAAAACATCTCTAATTTAACGACAGCAGAGGGACGAATTGTGAGAGGATAAGTGAATCACCCACATTAGGTGTCTGTCTCTCTTCTGTACGACAGACAATGGGCTACTGGTGACGTCAGCCCTATAATCTGAAGCAGAGTAAATGTAGCCTAAACCCTTTAAAAAGGCTTTTACACCTTGATGAAGTTCCACGAGGATATTTTTATCCTTTAGTTCTTTAGAAAACGTCTACCGGTGCTTTAAATAAACCAGGAACCAATAGACTCAAGAACTTGTATAATGAAACATTAAGACTTTTTTGAGCTACAATACAACCTCAAGATCCCCACATAACCATTTTTTCTGACTTAAAAAAGAAGCTTTTTGCTGAACCTAAGAATTGCCGAAGAACCTTTATTTTGTGCGGTGCGCGCACCCGTGCACACAGGCGCACCACATTTTAAATAAATTGCGCGGTCACGAGGCAGACACTCTCGCTCGGTCAGCTTCGGCTGTCTTTAGTGAGACGCGCGCCTCGGCGATAGATACAAGCGTTTAGACACCAGGCATACATGTTCGTGCGTGGTGAAATGCTGGATTGACTAACACTGAAGATCTCGGGGATCAATGGCGCGCGGCTTTGAGATCGTTTAAAATTTATTGGAAAGGAGAGTGTGAGAGAGAAAGGGAAGAGAGAGAGAGAAAAAAAGAAAACAGTGTCTTTCAACAATGGAACTTACGATGGAAAGCATTGGGAATCTGCACGGCGTGTCACACTCCCATCAAACGGGGGACTTGATGAACTCTCCTCACGCGCGACAGTCAGCGACACATAGGAACTTGGTGTCATCGCACGGGAGGTCAGCGATGGTGTCCAGCATGGCCTCGATACTGGACGGGGCTGGGGAGTATCGCACGGATCATTCGCTGTCCGGTGCTCTCCATCCAGCGATGACCATGTCGTGCGATTCGAGCATGAGCCTGAGCAGCACTTACACCACCCTGACGCCGCTGCAGCACCACCTGCCTCCCATATCCAACGTCTCAGAGAAATTTCACCACCACCCGCACCCTCACGCTCATCACCATCCCGCGCACCAGCGTCTCTCCGCCGGGAACGTGAGCGGCAGCTTCACGCTGATGCGGGATGACCGGGGCCTCGCGTCTATGAGCAACCTATACGGCCACTACTCCAAAGACTTGTCCGGGATGGGACCACCTTTATCGCCTCTTTCTAATGGCCTTGGGTCTTTGCACAACTCTCAACAGACTCTGAGCGCGTACGGTCCGACTGCTCACCTGGGAAACGACAAGATGATTTCTACGGGAGGCTTCGAGACTCACGCTGCGATGCTCGGCCGCGGCGAGGAGCACCTGGCGCGGGGTTTAGGGGGCCACGGGGCGAGCATCATGTCTTCTCTCAACGGCATCAACCACCACCACCACCACCACAGTCACTCACACTCTCAGGCGAACGGGTCGGTGTTGTCGGAGCGGGACAGGCAGGCAGCAGGAGGCGGCGGACAGGGTGGTGGGTCAGGGCAGGTGGAGGAGATCAACACTAAAGAGGTGGCGCAGAGGATAACGGCAGAGTTAAAGAGGTACAGCATCCCACAGGCCATCTTTGCCCAGAGGATCTTGTGTCGCTCTCAAGGAACTCTCTCGGACCTGCTGCGGAATCCCAAACCCTGGAGTAAACTCAAGTCAGGTCGGGAGACGTTCAGACGGATGTGGAAGTGGCTGCAGGAACCCGAGTTCCAGCGCATGTCGGCCCTTAGGCTTGCAGGTGAGTGAGGGTCACTGAAGTTTCCTCGTGCAAAAGTGGAAATCAAAACAATTACTCGAAATCTGTATGTTTTACTCTTATCTCCTTCCATAATATTCAATAAGGTAATCAATACACTGTGCATGGACCCACGAATACTCTTTGTTCATAATAGTTGTGCTTGACTTCTCACAGTTCACCTAAAGGCGTCTGTGCCTATTCAGAAAGTCAATCAAATTACAGCCGATTATGTTTAAAACGCTTAGAAAGCAGACAAACAAGCCGTGTAACCTTAAATGACAATTACTTTTGGGACATTTAAAATTATTCAGCTGACTACATTTGCTGAGGAAATATAGGTAAATAATTATAGCCACTGTCAAACTATTAGAATGTGTTTAAGACTGAGGGCAGGATAAATAAGTTAGTCCGTGTAAAATAAATAAATAAATAAAACACCATCTGTGGCCTAGGTGTTCAGGTTAGTTGAATATGGCTGATATTTTTTTTTCCATTTTTTTTTCTAAATGATTTGACTTAAAAAGTCAAAATTAATTTAGCACCAACCTGTCTCCTATAGCTACTTAATTTATGTTCATTTTCCTTCAAACTACAACACAGACAACTGTGCAATCTTAACCTTGTATTCACTGAATAAAAAGGTGTGTGTACTGGACATTATCTTGGCAGAGAGGCCGCTGACCCGTCCAAACCTATCACCTCACGTCGTATTTCAGTTGTGGGTTCAATTAACCAGGATATAGGGGCATATTTTAGTTCCAGTCAATGCCCCGTTGAAAAGCACTTAATGGAATGTAAATTGTTCCTTTGCGCATTTAAAGTTGTTCTGGTAAATAAAGATTTAAACGCTATTCAGTTGTCCTCTTAAGTGCCGTTGCTGTTAAAGCTAATTGGGCATCGAGATTTTTTTTCCCTTCCACACCCTATTAAAATGAAGTTACCCTAAACAGAAGACAAACTATATACTGCTACAGGTAGTAACTTAGATTTACAATAACTCTGTGTGTTTCGGGCAACTTAGATTTTACACTTCACAATGCGTCCATAATAACAACGATTCATGATGCTATCATAACACAAGGACTTTAAACTGTGACCCTTTAAATAATGTTTATATCTATCTATCTATCTATCTATCTATCTATCTATCTATCTATCTATCTATCTATCTATCTATCTATCTATCTACCTATCTACCTATCTATCTATCTATATATATATATATATATATATATATATGCGTACTTTTTTTTTACTTTGTATCTTTCAGAAGAAGTGCTGTTGTTTAGGTTTATTCACTAGTGTTAAAATTGTAATGTGACAAACCCCGGACTTCTTTAAATAAAAGAATACCTTTTGTAAAAAATACATTTTCAATGAGGAATTACTATGGTATGCAAATAACAAAAGCAAGTGCATTTAAACGAGCCATTATGCACTGCGCACATGTAGAAGTTGGGGGGTTGTGTTTCATAGAGAGTCTGGGAATACTCGTTCACTACATCAATCAATAAATTCAAATTACTATTCCAAATTCATCACAGTCACAAAAATCAATGCAGTGGCACTGCTTGGCTAATGTGAAAATGCCTGTGTCTGTGGGATCATTTGGTAGTGTTCTTCTGGGCTGCTGAAGCGTCCTTTTTGGGACATAAAGCTAGTTAAAAACAAACACAAATAATATTTTATAATATATACAAATTAATATATTGCAAATCAGCAAGTCACGCGTATATACGACATAGAAATTGCAATCCTCAAATGCTGCGCAATGCGCAATGTTGTATTAGCGATGAAAAACAATTCGCCGCGCAGCATCTGTGCTGTATTCAACACTCCATCTCAATGTATTTGGCCCAATCAATAAAGAGATCAATAAAGATAGCCAGTACATCTATCAGTTATACCGGCTCAGCACTCTCTCCCATTGGACTCTGGTCTTACCTACTGTTTCGTTTAGCAGAAAGGATGCAGATTTTACAGTATGGAGTCTCCCCTGTAGTCATGAGCGCGAGAGAACAAAAGCAACACAATAGAACAATATGTTTATATACGCAATGTACCACGACGAGATTGTACATTTTTTATTATAGAATTTTAAACTTAATGTAATTTAAGGCCTGTTATCTAAATTGCTTGCATAGCATCCTTATGGGAATTCTACCCACCACCCTGCCCTTCTGTGTTTTCTTAAACCACAATTTCTGGTAAACTACACAGATAATAATTAGTCTCTCGCATGAAATTGCGCGCAATCAATCATTTAGAATTGGTATCACATGTTATAACCTATATACACACTTTAACGCTGAAGTGGAGTGTTTGCTTTTCACTCAACATCATTCTTTTCCTCCTCATCAAAATGACTTCCAGGCTCGCCTCCAGTTCCCAGCCCACGAGGATGGCCGCAATTGATTTAGGATTAGCGAATCGAGGCATTTTCAGGGGAGACGGGGTTTGGCAGGCCAAGAAAATGATCGATGTTGACCTTAATAATTGATAGAGCCAGAAGTGAAAAATTAAGATGCGGTCACCTGTTTGGTAAACCCATGCATGTAAGCCGTTTTAAATATGATTATTACAGGATGTTCGAAGAGAATCTTTTCCCCCTCAAGCAAATTCCATGCCTGCATCTTTAGACCCACAGTGTGTGTGCCCCATGTGACTAGTCTCGCATCATAGTTTGGGTCTATATAAAAAGCAGTGAATTTGTATTGATTTCTTTTGCTCGGTTTGCGATTTCAATAGCTTGAGTTGGACCAAATGAGAGAAACTTCACTTTCGTCCCCTCCCCCTTTAGCCTACTGCCTTACTCTAACATTAAATAGGGTGTCTCCCTAATGCGCATTATTTAATGACTTACAAGGAGTCGACTTTGAAATGTATTCATATCCAATGTTACGTCGATGATCATCTTTTTTTTCTTTTTTTCTTTTACTATTTTAAAGAGGTGAATCTTCAATCTAAACACTTTGATGTCTGTGTGTGAATCGTAACAGTCTAAAAAAACGAAATCTACTTTAGTTCTGACTACGGACTTCAAAGGCAAAGCTCGATCAGCGAACTGTTGCTATGGTAACCACGTAAGAGAACGCCACTTCGCTTTGTAGGCATCAATTAACTGAATTGCGACGATTTTTGTTTTTACTTAAACGCTGCTCAAAATTCATTCTAATCTAGGCGTACTTGCAGCCTACTTAAAACAATACATAGCCTACGAATATAATAATTTATTTTTTGCAAACAACGTGGATATGGGCAAGTTTGCTTGAGACAAAGGTGCCAGTGCATCTATATTTAGATTTATGTCCACATATGGCATATGTTTATTCTGCTTTACAACGTTATGTTTTAACCTTATTTGCAACAGTAAATATCATTATGACAGACAACACAGTAAACCAGCTGCTTACTCCTGTGCTTTAAAATAATTAAGGACAGCGTAACATATGTACACGCCACCATAAGATCTAACACTGTTGCTCTATAATGCGTGCAGTAGGCTACTGTCTCCGCGAGCTTAAATTTTCATGATCAATCTCTGTGCTCGCCCGCCAAAATGGATCGATAGGAGAGAGTGACCTTTAAATCAAATTGCTAAGAGACCGTGCCGCCTAGGAGGAGAGCATCAAAGGGTTAAATTGCATTGCGTCACCACTAAATTTTCCTGTGGTGGTGGTGGTTGGGGGGGGTGTAATAATTTTATCATAGCTGATATTACAGAACAACGCCTCCAACTCGATTAAATCACGGCACAAAGCACTTGGGCATGTAGTAAATACACTTTATTACTTTATCTGATGCATAGTGACCTGAAAACTAGTTCTGCTATAAGCACAAATGTTATTTTTCTTACGTCTCCTGTTAGGGTAATTTATTTGGTCTCATCATATTAAAGAGCTACTGTAAATCTTTCTCTGCAAAATAATTGTAATTATTGAATTCATTAGCATTTACACTTTGACAATGTAATAGGCATGTCAACTGTCTATCATAATGCAAAAACATAATTACATAATTCCAAAAATAACTTTCTTAAATTATATATAGCTATACATATACCTGTGTGTGCATTTTTAACATAGATGTATGCATATGCATTAATTGGCAAAAACAATAACAACAACAACAAAAAGAAACCTAACCCTAGTGAATAAAAAAAAAAAAAAAAAAAAAAACTGACCAGGGATGTGTTTCCCTAAAGCGACCAGTCACAAGTTGCGTCAATAGATTTCAGTGGAACTAACTACCATAGTTAGCTAACAGTGCTTTTGGGAAACACACCCCAGTGTGGTTAGATTCAAAACCACATGTTTCCTCCAGAGGCTGAGAGACTGGCTGGTTACTGACACATCTTGAGGCATCAAGGGCCATTTAACAATGTAGTGACTCTATTGGTATGCCATTACACCATTTACACACACATTGAGCCCACAACATGCCAAATTAGTCAATCAGACCAACTTGTAACAGCTGTGATACCCAGAGTCAAACATCGTTTAGTGTTACAGCATCGAGAGTTTTAGTTTGTCAACATTTTGAAATATTCTCTGAAGTTACAATCTTACAAATAAAGATCGTAATAATGATTCTTCAGATTCCAGAAAGGACAACCTTCCTACAAAGCCCCTACAAGAACTATTTTTGCTGTATGGTTCTTCGGAGATGCAAAATTAGTTTTTGATGTTACAACATACCTTCTCTAAATCTGATCACTAGTACAAAATAAGAAATGTAAAAACTTTTGGTTTTGACTGGAATCTTTTTTTTTCTGTACAGTGTAGTTGAGCATGTTCAATGACAGCTTGAGTCCACAGAATAAACGAAACCTATTGATCAATCCAGGGGTATTTTCAGAGGTTTTAAGTGTTCTTTCAAGACTTTGTGGAGGGTGTCTGGTCCCTCAACCCTTCAGACCTCTTAAACTCACTTCACTCTAATTGCAGGTCAAGCAGTCTTTACAACCAAACACATGCCAATGTGTCGATATGCCTATAGAGAGGATGTTTAACTTAAACAACAGCTTTATTAGACTGTTCAATTATTGATCTCACCTCAACAGTCCTGTGTTATGATCCTGTCAACATTAATGAGATGAGTAAGAAAAGCTTAGTTCTTAAAACAAATGTTTTTAGTACTAACTTGTACAGTAGTTAACCTACAGGTTTGGCCCTTTACCTCACCCACCACACACCTTCATGGCTAACTCAGCAGAATCGGCCCCTGTCAAAACATCGACCTTTGAGACTATTAGCACCAAGTCAAGCTGATAAAACCATTGCACATTCAATAAATCAAATCAGAGAGAAAGATAAAATCAATCTATGATAAGTCCTAAAGAAATGGCAGCCTACCAGTGAGTTGTTTCAGAGGTGTGAGACTTTTAAATGTCATGTGCTTATTTAGTCAAGCAGAAAAAAAGCAGAAAAAGGTGTAACCTCATTAGTAATGTTCTAGAGTGACAACAAGCCTCACCCACATCACACTTACCCCACATATCAGCTGTAGTGTGTCCCATCCCAGACCCTTTAACAGATTATCCATTATAAATTTAGATTTTCACACTTATATCTCTGTAATTGCACTAATGTTAAATATATTTAGACTGTGCACATGCATACTCATGCAAAACACACCCCAGTTGCTGATGAAAGCAATTCATATTCATACAAGGGCAATTTCACGACACAATGACTTTTTAGCCACTGCTGGATAGGCCTCTGGTAGCCACTCCGCTCTCAATTTCAGCTCAATCCGCACTATATGCATCGATCATCGGCAGACTGGTCGCCGGAGCGGTGCGGCCAGTCATCGATCCTTGCACTCCCTCAGTCCTCCCACTTGAAATCCAAGAGAGTGCACAAACACCTCCGGCTTTCACAGGAGACACCATTTATTTGTTTATTTAGACTTTGTGAAGTGAAGAACCACTGGAGTAAATGGTTATTATTAGTTCAAGTAGACATGATGATGAACCCAAATTTAAACCTCAAAGGCATGAACCTGCCATGGGGCTATAGGGCAAAATGTATTCCTATACTTCAAACAATGTATTCCTATACTTCAAACATGTATAACTGCCTTTGATGGCTAGTAGTCTGCCCCTTACATTTCACTGTACCTTCAAAGACACACACTGTATTCTGTCATATCAATAATTTATCAGGGCAAAGATTCTCATCTAAGATTTGAACATATAAGACTGATAACCATCTGAAATGTAGAACATAGTTTGCTGATTAGACACTATACACTGCACCCAGGGTGTAACAATTATGGCATTTAAGGCAACAAATGACAAGAAGTCTATTCTTCTTTTAACGTAAGTTTATTTGCTATACCTTTAAATTTCCAGTCACCGCAAAATTTATAGCAACAGAACGCTGATCAAACGCTTTCCATTTTAAATGGTATCGGACGTTATGTTGACCAACACCAGGTCTACGGTCATTAATGTTTTATGTTGAACTACAGAAAGAAAAAAAACCCTGATCCCTCCAAAATATCATCCGTACGCACACCGAAAATACTTAGGCTACACACTATGCTTCACTATAGCACTAAACTACATATTTATATAGTAATCTAATTTATAACATTTATGTTGTTTACATTTTCCTTGTTTTTATTTCTTCAATATTCTCTTCTTCAACGCAAAGATCCGGTCGTAAGTTCATGTCTAATGATTTGCGATAATGTGTTAATGCTTCAATAACTAACCGACTTTCTTAACAGGTTGAGTTGTCATTTCAATTTACCTTGCTAGCATTAGCATACTGATCTTTCCTTATTGCATTACACTAAATTTAGTCGAGTATTTAGAGAAAGCCTTAAGCACAATGTTGTTTACAAGAAGAGTTTACCAATTAACACAATATTCTAGCAGATGAAAATGGAAAAAAGGGAAAAGAAAAGAAAGAAACTGACGCATAAAGGTGTTACTTTCTAATCCTGTTTACATATTTCAAACAGTATCTCGTTATTTTACTTTTTCAGTTATTCAAATAAGCCTATTATACTGAATTTGTATACAGTTTATACACACTTATCGTAGTTGATGAGCATAATAAACATTATAATCCCCTGGGCCATACAAAAAATAAAAATAAAAATAAAAAAAATAAAAAAATCAAATGATAGGAGAAAGATAAGAAATGCTTAAATCTAAGTGCTCTCATTACAAAACGCACTTGAACATATTCAAATAGATTAAGCCTCATTTATTAAAAATAAATAAGCGTCAGGCATCCATTCGCGGTAAATATAGGCCTACGGTGTAGCTAATATAAAGACGTAGCCTACCTGCGGTTGGCCAAAGTCCCGCATCGAGACTAATTAATACTATCACAGGCCATACATTAAGGAGGTTTTCTGGACGCGTGTAGCTGTGTTTTTTAGTCATTATTCAGAATCTGCCGTGTGTCTCATTTGTCATTGCCCACACTGCACAGCACGCAGCGCTATTCATTTGGTGTCATTTCGGACTTTCGACTCAGCACCCCATTGGTACAAGGCAGGCCTACCATAGTTTCTGGCTCATTACCAGAACAATTTTCATGGAACTATAGTTAATTAGAGGAAATTAATTTCAAAAACTATTTATTTACGGATTTATCGACCGGTATTGAACACCACAGGCCTACCGCGCTATTACTGGTGTGTAGCAAGGCAAGCCAGAAACTGCCCTGCTGGAGAAACAGTCGTAGAAAAGTTCGGAGTCGGGTTTTTACTTCACCATCTTGGATATTTGCACAGCCTACATGGAGTCATTTCATTTAAAGGGGGTCCCTTTTATGATGAAAAGGTAATGTTAAATTTAATATGCCTGTTATAATACGCAAAAATAAATAAATTAATTAATTATACACACACACACACACATAGCCTATATATATAGACTATATATAATCATAGTCTATATATATAATCATAGTCTATATATAATCATAGACTAATTAGCCCTATTTTACGAATTAATTCTCAACAAAGTCCACTTTGTTATCATGATATTGTACAGTTTATTACTATCCTAATTATTTAAATAAAAATGGATATTAAGAACTATGATTTAAATTATCCTTTTATAGTGTCATGATCTTGAGTACAAGACTAGTAATAATGGATAAAAAAAACTGTGAATTGTCAACCCCCCTGGATTTTTTTTAAGGCTATCGGCAACATATTTTTGACGTTTAACTTGAGAAGGCACAACGCAGTTTAATAAAACCCTAAGGCATTTTTCTGTATGACAGAAGTGAAAATCTTAAAGAAATGTAGATAGACCCATGAACAGAAAAACCTTTTCAAAACGAAAATGCACCCAATTTGTGAAACGACCGTTGTGCTCAACTGCTGTGCATGCAACCGAAGAGATGCCAGAAGAAATCCTTCAAGATTTAGTTTTGCTTAATTAAAATAACAAATGTGAATATTAAGGTTGTATAATGTTCTTTAATCATAAACATCCGAACAAGATTTTGTCAGCTCTGTATGGAACAGATCATTTAGGCTGCTGAGAGAGAGAGAGAGAGAGAGAGAGAGTCAGAGTCAGAGTCAGCCTGGTTTTATTTAGAATTTGTGAAATTTATCAAACATACTAATAAGAGAGTCCGTCAAAAATCCCATCCGAACATTTCAATTCACTCTTTGTCACTCATTGGTTTCTTTCTTTCTGTACAATATATTTCTGCTTCTGTGCAGCTCTCTGCTCACTGTAGCTCTAAAGTCTGCAGCTATCGATTTTCCTCCTTTTCTACGCCGAGCCTGGTTCAGTAATCAGGGCCCCCTTCCCAACCGATCGATCAATATTGATTACAAAATCTTACGCCTGTAAACCGTTTACACCAGGGAATAGCGCCAGCGACACCTGCTGGTAGATTTTAACACCAAACACGGCCTAGGTTTTTTTGATAGCCTATAAATATTTAAAATCAGTTCTGTTGCAGTAGGCTACTGAAAACCGCGGGAAAAACCCTCAAATGACGTTCAAAACAAAAGCCTCAAGTAAATCTTGCTGAAAGGTGGTCTGCGTCAGATACGCTGATGTTTGCGTTTTCAGGCGTAGTTATTTCAGTCGAGCAACACAGACGACTCATTACAATGTAAAAGGCTTTCAAGCTTCATCATTCACTCCAAACTACGCGCTCCGAGACACCTTTATGCGATAGAAGTAATGTTATGCGAAAACAAATATTATAGGGACGTTAAAGTATCGTGAACATTTAAACGGTACACTTCAAGTGTATAATGCATTTAACACAATGCGCTCGTTCGTTTGTGTGTGTGTGTGTGTGTGTGTGTGTGTGTAAACGCAGAGTGGCTGATATGGAATCTGAATATGATGGATGCGGTCCAGGCAGTTAGACGCCTGTAGTAAACTGATTTGACTGCGAGAGGTGCCTTGATCAATGGGCCTCAGCTCAGTGTAATTAGATACATGGCACCACAGTTTGGCTCCAGTCACTCCACAAACGCACACAGACAGATAACATCCGAGTAAGACGCAGAGAACTGCTGCTTTTACAGACTATTGAAGCGATGGAGGCAAGAAATAAATGATCTATTCACAAAAAAACGCTGAGAGAAGCAAAAGGTCTGTGAGTGCATTGGAAAACAAACCAATAATAAAACATCTAGTGTAAAAATAAATATAAAATGTTGCAAAAAAAGCATTTGATTTCCTTTGCACATAATACAATTTGTACTTGTGAGCTGTAAACGAACCAAAACATTTCTGGGCATACTCATGTTTCCTAACACTTTGGAAGGTTTACTGCCCTCAAGTAGGCAGTCAGAATCTCTCTCTCTGCATTGCCGAGACAGAAACATATACATATACAGGGAGGTGGTGGTGTGAGTTTAAGGCAGTGGCGTAGCCAGGGGAGGGGCCATGGGGGCACTGGCCCCTCCTGAAAACTGATTGGCCCCCCAGTGTGCCCCCACATTTCTACTTGTCTGTCACTCACAAATTCAAATTATAATCTTTCAGTTTAGTAAATAACTCATGATTGAGTCGCGATGCTTCTCAACGAGGACTAAGAATAGCGAGCTGCTGTTTTCCAAAAAAAAAGCACCTATTTTAAATAGCTGATGTTTTTCGATTAGCGAGTTGTTGCAGTGCAAGAAGTGTTTGGTACTAACGTTAACGTCTTTCGGTGTTAGACAGACCAGGTTCGATGACGATGTTATCTCCTAGAGCAGACCAAGATGCTAATCATTATATTTACTATGCTCCTCTGATGCTGAATTTAAAAGGGGTTTACTGCGTTACGATTTCGGCCGAACGAGCCGATAAAGGCAACAACGCAATTTAAAGCAATGGTTTTAAAAAAACTATAATAGCAATTCTAATAAAGTCATTATTGAATCATGCAGTCGATTAGCGACTTTTTTCACTCAAGTGAGGTGACGAAACAAATCGTGTAATGTTTATCTAACGCTCCACACTTAAGACTTTTTTTTTAAAAGTCTATATGGGTGAGACACATGCAGAGGTGGGTAGTAACATTTACTTCGTTACATTGAGTAATTTTTCGGGGTAACTAATACTTTTCGGAGTATATTTAAAAATGGGTACTTTATACTCTTACTTGAGTAAATTTTTTGGGAAAAATCTGTACTTTTACTTCGTTACTGTTAGCGACGCACCTCTCGTTACTTTATCTTAATGCAATAAATGTTATAAATGCTTCAGTTTATTCCAAACGCGCCGCCTATTTTTCTCTGGGCAATGAGCGATGCCCATTCGCGAATGATTCATTCTTTTGAGTCAATTCTGTTCAAAGGCTTGATCAAACCAATTGGCAAACAAGTGAATTGGTTCATGAATCAGTTTGAAGGAGTCGTTTAGTTCCCTGAAGCAACGCGCTGAGCGTCTGAAGCGGTTCACTCAGAGTTGTAACGTTTATCATCAGCAGCGTTGAAAACGTGGCTATGGAACTGCACTGAATTGAAAGCAAATCTGCAAAGGCTATTATTTGCTTGCGATGGAGATCCTTATTAGATGAACGTGTGTGCTGTCTACTGTTTAACAGGTAATAACTTGGGCTACATTCGATTACAGTACACGATACCACTATGACAGTAGTTTGTTGTACGTGTGTGGCTTATAACAGAGGGGAGTCAAGTTGAATGCAGCTTCCAAAAGACAAAAAATAGCCGATTAAGATTTTATTAATTTTAATACAATCACACCGGTTCGAGTACGTTCAGCAAGTCATATCATCAGCTGCTAAATTCAGATCTGTGATCGCTTGCTGGCGCTGAGCCAGAGATAGACGTGTTTTTACAGCGCTGCGCATTATAACCAATCACACACGATTCTTTTGAATGCAATGGCCAATCAGAGGTGTTCCGATGAGTCATCGCTGAAATGCCGGTGCTTCCTTCACTCGCTCACTGACTGAATACCTCTTTCTGGCGAATCCTCTCGTCAGAAACAACAAAGTGCAGATGTGTGTACGAATCTATAATTAAGATATTGATTTCACAGTGTTAACAGTTTCAGTGATTTTAATGGGAGTTTCTGAGAGTGATTGCAATCTAGACTGTCAGTGAAAATTATCTTTAATAATGTAAATGTTATTTGCTCTCTTTCTGAACAATGAAAGATTAGTAGCAATATTTATATCACATTATATTAAATGTGAATTTAACACTGAAAGTTAAAGTCAGTCGTATTAAAAATATGTTATGGCATGAAACCTATATCTGTTACTTAAGTAAACAGACAGGGTTTTATAATAAATTGGAGTAAAGGCTGATGAAATATATACATTTACACACGCACACATACATTACATACATTTATCTATATATCTAAATACAAATAGGCTCTGTATATATGACCTAAAGTAACTAGTAACTAACTACTTGAGTAGATTTTTTTATCCGATACTCTTTTACTCTTACTCAAGTAACTATTCAAGACTAGTACTTTTACTTTTACTTGAGTAAATATTTCTAGAATTACTTTTACTTTTACTTGAGTAAAGTTTTTGGGTACTCTACCCACCTCTGGACACATGCAAAAACATCGGTTTTTTTACTGGTCAATTTTGAGATTTTGGCCTGTTTGTCTTCAGTAACATGTCTTCTTTCAGACTTGTGGTGAAAAAAAAAAAAGTCCAAAATACACATATAGGTCTTTATTTTTCTACACCTTTAGTCTATTTGCGTCTGTAGATTCCTAATAAATTCAGTTGGCATTCTAAATCACCATGGTGCTCCGCGATTGCTGTCTGCCCCTGCAAAGCTCTCTCTCCCTCCCTTCACAGAAGTTATTGACAAAACGTCATTTGATGACACCCAGAAACATTCTCAAAAAAATCATACATAATTATTTAATGCATGATTAAATAGCAAAATAAATAACTAATACTAAAACAACACTGGACTAATTAAGCTATTCTAAACTGTTTTATAGGATCCACATATTTTACATGTTAAATTAAAGCTACCTTTTTGAACAAGTAGCTTTCTAACAAAGTATGGATATATGATATTTTTAAATCAATATGCTCAAGATTAATTAGCCTTGACATAAGTAGATTTTGTTTATTCATCAATGCAAATTTACTGCAACTGCTGCTATGCAAATTGAATGGGATGTGGATAATAAACAAAAACATTATGAAATTATATTAAATTTATATTAGTTATATTAATTAATTAATTGTGTATTTATTTCTATGAATTATTAATGTTATTCTGCATTTATATAAATAAGGCTATTATATATATATATTATATAAGGCTATTATAAATAAATTATATTATTATTATTTGTGAGTTGTACACTATTCATACATTGGATTATTTTATTTATTACAGTTTTTCTTTCACTTTTGTAAAGTGAAAAGTTAATACAAATTGTATTTGATTTTTTTTTTTATTTAGAGCAGTGAATAACTGCTATTAAAATATAAAAGGGTATCACTGTTTATTACTGATTTTAAAGGTTACTGAACTCTTGAAATGATTTGGATATACAGTTCAAACAACACAAGATTGGCCCCTCTGTATTAATCGTGGCCCCTCTTGTGCCCCCCAGTTGAAAAAATCCTAGAATCGCCCCTGGTTTAAGGCAGTTCGAAAATACTCTGCCTCTCTTAGGTCCGTGCCCTCCAGTGGCCTCTGTTTGAAGTCGCAGACTACAGACCTGCTGGAGGGGCGTTCAGACCGAAGTCTCTGCGGACGAACCCACCTCCAAAAACAGACACATACACACTAAAATAGATGAGTCAATACCCCCCCTTGCGTCTTTCCCTTTTTATTCGTCTTTGTTTTCTTTCTTTTTCTTTCCCTCTCTCTTTTCTTTCTTTCTCTCACACACAAAGACCCCTACTTTTGTATACCAGTCACTCACTCTCCTACTGTGAGCCTCAACTGCATTAATATTGAATCAAACAGCAGTGTCTCCAACGACCAGGCTGAGGTGCTCACCGCTGGCCTGCTCTGTCTGCTCTCTTTAAAGGGATGGTTTTTGACCTCCGGGGAGATAGAATGGATTTGTCTTAAATCACTATTAATCCACAGCCAAACAGGAGAGTCTGAACAATTTCGACTCCCTGCGAAGCCGTTCATCTGTGGAATTTGCTCTGAAATAGGGCATTTCAGTATGTAGAGCAAACACGAGGCTAATGAATTTTTTTTTGTTCTTCTCCGTTTTCTTTGTCCACTTCCCTTTCCCTGATCTTTCTTGTTCATCCTACTGATCCCCACAGCTTGCAAGCGGAAGGAACAGGAGCAGCACAAGGAACGCAATATGGCACCCAAGAAGCAGCGTTTGGTCTTCACCGACCTGCAGCGCCGCACACTCATTGCCATTTTCAAGGAGAACAAGCGGCCCTCGAAGGAAATGCAGCTGACCATCTCGCAGCAGCTGGGACTGGAACTCAACACCGTCAGCAACTTCTTCATGAACGCACGTCGCCGCTGCGTCGACCGCTGGCATGAGGAACACCATCACGGCCATGTAGCCAGTCCCAGCCAGCCAGGCACCTCCGCCACCACCTTCTCCAAGGCTTAAATCGAAATCCCTTTTCCCCTGGGTGGCTGAGACTGGATCAGTCCAAACCTCACAGTCACCCGTTGCGTGCCAATCAATCCCACTGCTGCCAAAAATGGCGATGTTTCATGTTAACTGCAACCTTTTACTTTGGGACTGTTGTGAAATCAAGCCAAACATCTCCACATGGAAAAGCACCACATTATATTCCAATAAACCACAACAAAGTGAGCTGAAATGGTCTGTTTGTGCGGTTGAGGACAAACGAGCACTTTCACAGCTCATGGCACAGAAGGCTTGCTACTCAAGCAAGGTTGTCAAAGAAAGCCACCACCTGCATCATCACTCTCGGGCCCATGGCGGCACAATTCCCTAATGGCCAGTTGTTTCACTGAGGCTCTCAGATCATATGCTAAGCTAATGAATTGAGAGACTAATCGATACGGACAGAAAAGCGAAGGACGTCGACCTCTACTGAAGGTGAAATGGAACGAGCTCCAACAACAAGGACTCGCACATTCACCCAGCTTGGCTCTCCTTACGGATTATTTTGCACAGATGGAAATGGAGGGCTGGACTGAGATGTTTCAAGGCACTTGTGGTTAACACGTGTTCTTATAATCCAAACTGTCCAGAATGCAACAAGCAAACCAGTCGAGAACCTTCTTCAAGTCTGGGGACAAAATACTGGACCATTTTTCACAAACGGTGCACCCTTTCTGATCTCGACAGACTGCGACTTGTGATATTTCATATGTATGAATAAAATATTTTTCATTCCGTGTAGGATAGGCCAAATGTCAAGCCAAAACACAACGAGGCACATTTTAAACACGTATGGAAATATTTGTTACAAAATGTTACATCCGCACGCAACTGAAATCTTACTGACAAATCAAATATATTGTTTATCCTGTGAAGTGGACAAGGGGTAAACACAGTTCAAAATGTTACATTAAATCTAGTGCCAATAATGTTTGCCTTAATATAATATAAAAGTTCACATACTCTCAGCCAGAGTCCACTCCCAAACTGGCATTATGTGCCATAGCAACCAACAATCATCTTTTAAAAAGAATCAGAGAAAAAAATATGAAAATAATCATTGCTTTAAAATCATTTAGTACAGCTAGTCTGTAATAACACCATCTGAAAATGTAGAAATATCTCTACAGCAACACAATAGAAACAGAAAAACACTAAAACCGTTTCTCCTCCTCTTTGATCCCTATTTTTCTTTTGATCTCTCTCCCACTTGCGTTCTTTTCTTAATATTAAAGCGGGTAATTGGTACATATTCCTATTTCTTATTAAACTTGTGATCTGTGCATATATAAGGCACCTTGTTCATTTGGAAAATTCATTTAAAAAAAAAAAAGGACTTTCTACAAGAATAACCAAACTTGGGTGGACTGCAGAAGGACATCTCTGCATTGCATGTAAAATACCACAGGTTATAAGAGAACAAACTTTCACTGACTGTGAAAGAGATATCGCTCTCTCTTGGCTCTGTTGAAGAGTAAACATAAAAAAAAAACATGAATTCCACCCACAATTCTCCCGAAATCCTTGTAAAAACCCTGCCAAATGGGTGTGAAACAAGTGCACAACCTTACCTCCGTGGGGAGATGTTCAAAATCGAAGAGGAGTCTTTTTTTGTGTGTCTTTGAATGCAACAGTAGCATTTCTGGAAATGTTGCAGGACTTGCTGAACAGATAAAAGTGAGCACTGTTAATGCAATGATGCTCTGACCATTGATTTATAAGTAGGCCCAGACGGAATCTGCAAACATTTCAGGTGAGAAATCAGCAGAATTAATTCAAACATGGTGCAATGTGTAGCTGAAAGCATAATCAAATTAGCCAAAATATTTAATAAATGAACGTTCAATGGGCAGCAGATGTGCAGAATTCTGTAAATGACAGACTATGGAAATCTGCAGGAATCTTTCACAGGATTTCTACATAGATTCCATGTGGGCCTGATTATTAGCGTTAAGAGAGAGCAGATTTGTGCTACACAAATCAGCAGGTTTCAGTATGTACATTAGCTGATAAACCGGACCTTTTGTTTGTAGTGAGAACCAGTGTGGCTAACGTTACCTCACTGAGCTGGGTGGTTTGTGAAACAGCCACTGATACCAAAGATTCTTTGACCTGCCAGTCCTGTGCTGCCAAAGGGAGGAATACACACCAAATACCAAAAGCCCAATAGTATAACCAAAGCTGTTACAGATGTAAACAAACATACAAATTAATTCTTACTTAAAGGTGGTATATACATACTCATACAGTGCAGTCAGACTGCATAGCACCCCACTGAGGGATGCGGCTGCTATGCAGATTGAGTTGAGTGCCTTTTTCCTTCAACAACGGGTGGGACTGCTCTGGAATACTCACATATACACACACAGAAGCACACACGCTTGGACAGTTTACACACGGAACGCGTTTTTGAGGCACATTGCGCTGGTTTTTCATCGTGTTTCTATAAAGATGCGCTACATCGGTGTTTCGACCGTTGATACGCGTCCCGCGCTATTTTTCAGTGTCTCGCGGCATTTAAAGGCGCCATGTCTGGTTTCAAAAACGCGCCTGTGATTGTGCGCTTTCCCCATTCCTAAGCGCAGCGTGTCGGGTCTTTAACCGAGAAAACGTGTTCTGTGTGCATGGCACCTTGCAAACTTATGCTAACATGCAATTGTACAGTACGCAGGCATAGACATTGAAGCAGGGGGTGATTAAAACGTTAGTTTGATATATACTGGTGTTTAAGCACTTTATAATTCCAACATTATTATTTTTCCAGTGTCACTTAACTGTAATTATTTGGGCTAAGAGCCAAGGTTTATTTCGCATTAAGCTTGTCTTGAGAGTGAGGCCAGTTTATTTTTTTTGCACTGGCGATCATTCGCAAAATATCTTTAAATGTTAGTTAGCATCATGTACTTGCACCCTTATTTCATATTTCAGTATGCCGCAGTACTGTACCCACATAATGGCCTATTTTCAGGAGCACTTTCTAGTTTAAATCAAGATATCATAAAATTAACTAAAATACCAGACAGGACTTTTACCTGAACAATTTGATTCTCTACAGCTACCATTTTAGTCCAGAACAAAGTTTAGAATATAGGCTAACACTTTTTTGACCATTTGAATATCAAAGATTTAAACAGGTGCAAGTGATCCAGGAGAAGAGGCCATTTTAAGAAACACATTAAACCAGTTCCCTCATTTATTTCTCCCATTGGAAACCACACGCATTTGGCAGGAAGTTGTTGACAATTGATTCTGAAATACCTCAAATGTTTTGTGTAAAGTTTATGTAATTAAGATTAAACTAATGCTAATTACAATGAGTACACTAACACTACTAAGACTACTTATAGTTAGTTTTTGAACTTGTGACTTGAAGCTTTATACTGTTGAATTGTGATTTTGTTGGTGTTGTTGTTTGGTTGACTCATTTGCCAATTTCTTGTCTATTATTATTATTATTTTGATCAATGGCGGTACATGATTCTTTATAAAAGAAAGACATCTGAATGTTTAGACAAACCGTGAAAAGGAAAAGGATTTGAGAGTGGAAGCAAAAAAAAAAAAAATCAATAAATTGAAAGACGACGACAGAAAATAGCAAAATCACAAATACGCTGAATTTCCAATATATGCATCAAGTTTCTAATGATTTGTTTCAGCATTATTGAAATGTTAATTTATTTTTTCTTTATTTAAAGCTCGATTGTGTAAAGTGCTCCGAGCATTTATTTAAAAAATAATGAAAAAACGAACTCCTCCCATTTGAAGTGGTGGAGACACTTTTTCCTGCATGACTATTGTATACTGTATAGAGTAAAGCTGGATCGACCTGGACTTTGATGGGAGCGACTAGGATGAATAGACCCCGGGGGATGTTGGACATGGGTGGGAAGGGTGGTAAAAGTGTTGGAGGGGTCTTTGTTTTGTAGAGTTTTGTCACTGTTGTTTTCCACTGGTTGTGTGCATGTATTGTTGCAGCCCTCTCTGCTCTCCTTGTATTTCTTTTATGTATATAACTCTTTATAATTGGGCATGACCGTGTATCCTGGGCAACTGAACTTGGTCATTGACCCCTATGTACACACGTCTCCTCTTCTGAAATGTAATCTTGTGTGCATTTGTTTACATGTGGAGTGTTTCTCGATTTGGGTTGCACACCATTTCACACAAAACTGGAATGCTACTGGCCAGTTTTTTTTTTTTTGCAACAGACCCCTCCAACCAGAAATGGTCTCTCATTGACTGTAAAACAGCATCACGTACATCATGTTTCTCTCCGGGT
Source organism: Carassius auratus (assembly GCF_003368295.1). NCBI lineage: Eukaryota > Metazoa > Chordata > Actinopteri > Cypriniformes > Cyprinidae > Carassius > Carassius auratus. The sequence continues at coordinate 4,090 of NW_020525602.1, read as the reverse complement.
CTGTCTGCAGATCCAACCCCCCAATCACACTGTGCTCTTCCTCTTCTGTTACCTGCCAATCAATCAGAACCAAGTGTCTTTGTGATGGTAGAAGACAATCAGTTTCAAAACAAGGAGAAAAAATGGTAAAGAGAAGACAGACTGAGAGGAGGAGGACAAGAGGAAAAAGGAAAGAGGTTCTCACAGGTTTCAAGTAGGTAACCGCTGCCCTATTTAGGTTGCTGTGGTGCTTATGGTGTGCAGTGTTAGCTAACTTTGCAAACACTCTTTTCTGATAATCCAGCATTGCATAGTAATGCATCAAAAACATTTAAGTAAAGGAGATTTAACTCCCATAAGACATTTTAACCACCAAAAAGGACAAAAGAAACAACAGTTTAGCATTTTAATGCCAACCGTGATGCTAACAACTAATGTTCACTTCAGCATCTAGCTACATTTAGTCTCACTTAGAGGTTTAGTTCACCCAAAACTCCACCTGACACAGTTGACACAGAACAGCGTTAGCTGTTTACGTTCAATGGATACTCTCCAAAATGGCACCAGGGAGGAGACGAATTGTTGAATAATGTCATTATTATTATTTTTTCCCCGTCAAAAATGTATTCTCGTAGCTGTCATATTTGGGTTGAACTATCCCTTTAACTACTCCCACACTGCCGGACTTAATCGAAAAGATTTAAGTCTAGGAGTGTGTACTGAAAAGAGCTTTTGCAGACAAGTGCTAACAATGCTCCTATTAACCACAAACCAGTCAATAAAGAGCTGCTGAGGCTAGCTGTCTTTGCAGAGAGAACTATGTAAAAATACAAAGAAAAGAAAAGCCTTTACCTCGATCTTAATCGATGTGGTTGGTTCAGGCTTTTTTCCAGTTCCTCAAAATCCACTTCAGTCACTAGAATGGTGTTCAAGAATACCTGTACCAATTATAGATTAAAACACTTGAAATGTTACCTGCTAAATAAACCGTATTAAACTAGCCTTCACTTCAGTAGGGTTAGCAAATCTGGTTTGTTGGTTTTTATAAATGCTTTGGGCACTTGGCAGGCTAATAGACCAACTAAATGATAAGCTAACCTGGCTAAGACCAGCAAACCATTTTGAGCTGGTTTAAGTGATTTTTGTTTTAAGCAGGGGATGGCAGACTAGCAAATTAGCCTAGATTATTTAACACTGAAAGACTAGGGAGGAGTGTTTGCAAAGTAAAAAGCTCATGCACATAAACTCCTCTCAGAGCACATCTACCCAAACCAAAGATTGATCCAAGGGTAAAGACAATCCAAAAAAATAAAATAAATAACAATCAGTGTGTGTTTCTGAAGCTATTGAGATGCCTGGCTGACTATATTTGACAGGTGTAAAGAAAATACACAAGATTTTGCCGGTTTTAAAATCCCATTGAAGCTTCACATTCACACACAAACTTGTTCTCAGGCAGCTGTTAAAGGTTAAAGGGCATGTTATTATGGTGAGCCTCGTTCCTCCTCCTGTCCTACAGGGGGAGCCAGAGAGCCTGTGGCGCACTTTTCATTCAGTGCAGGAAGGAGACAAATTGGAATAATAACTGTTACAGAAAATAAAAAAGGTAATATGGGTAAATTGCGTGTTTTGAAATAAATAAAACCATTGTTGAACATTTTCACGCCATTGTCTGTTTATTTATCTAGCCTGGATTTCACTGCAGCAATGAAGAAAAAAATTATATATTTTCGATTAAATATATTTATTTGTAAAATTGTATACAAAAATACAAGGATATTTAAAAGCTCTAACATTACGAACTAAAGATGATGGGATTCACGTTTTGTCAACCATTTGGTGCTATGATGATCATAATGTTATGAAAAATCAGAGATTTACAACCTTTTTTTTTGCATTTTAAAATGTTCAAACCCTCCCCATAACATTAAGTATTGGCAAAATAGTCACCATCAATTAGATTAGGTGTGTTCTGGGCCTCCATTTTTAGAAATGCACCAAAATCCCTTGGTTTCTGGACTTTTTTAGTTAAAATATTTGCTACTTATATCACATTTTCAGCGCATGACAAAACACACTGAAGATGCTAGCATGCCACATCACCACTATTCATTTCTATAAGTGAACCCTGTGGAGATTCTTTCTTCAGACTGTCTGCCGTAACTCTCCTGTCCTGTGGGGGTGCCGTAGAGGGAAGCCCAACTCCTGTGGTGATTAACTTTCCAAAACCTTTTCCTTGGGACATCGCATAGGACGAACGACGCTGAAGGGTACCTCTCTGAAACCACGACTTCAGCTCGACAGGCTCATTCGAGCTGCGGATCTGCATTTGGAAAAAGGACAATACGGTGAGCACAGACAATAACACAACGTGTCTTATATGCAAATTGTGACAAAAGGATTTGTGATAGGAAAGTGGAGATCCACCTTATGTTTGTTGGGGTTTGCTAGCACAACACCTAAGGCCCGTATTGTTATTGAGGGAAGGACAGCAATACAGGTGGTCACACATATGGTCAGCCAAATCTCAGGGGTACTGTAAGCGTTTGGTGATGCTCCTGAAATTACGAGGTTCAGATAATCAACAGCATTTCAACATTTAGGGAATCTGCTTGAAATCACATATAAAGAGTTTGCATTCTTATGATTTCACAGATTTTGACACTGCCTCCTGGTGTGTGTAGAAATACAAAAGAGTCTCCAAAATTCTGATTGTGTAAAAAACAGATTCCACATGCTCATATATAATTATTTTTACCAAAATAAAAGGTTCATACAAAAATCATGTTATTTCGTTTTCCAGCATCTTTTGCGTCTTTGTACCCTTTCCAGCAACGACTCTATGATTTTAATATCCATCGATTCAAACTGAGGACAACTGAGGGACTCATATACAACTATAATAAATGCTCACTGAGAATGTGTATATTTTTCCTATTTTGCATAAATATCGTATTAAGTCATTTTTATAAATTCAGCTATTATTTTCTCTTGTGGACTATATGTACATTTTTAAAGTTTTTTATGTGATTATTCAGGTCAGTACTAAATTAAAAAAATAACATGCATTTTGTATGATCCCTTTTATTTTGTTAAAATAATTAACATTTTGCAGATACTGGAAACTGTATGCAAAATTCTTAACCACTGAGTAAATATGTGTAAAACTAAATCTATGAAACTGAAAATGAATGACAAATATTTTGTTTTCTAATATTCATTCTAAATTGTAAAAATATTTACAACATTTAAGTTATTACAAAATTGTACACAAATTCTTTCGAATATTCATTATTTTCAGTTAAAATATTTAATCAGCGTCTGACATTCAAAAACAAATGTAATACAATTACAAACATTTACTCTCAGTTATAAAATATTTAATTGGTCCATATTATTTTTAAGTCTATAACACTAATAGAAAAAACTTATATAATTGTACATAATATTAAAATGCATTTTGTTATATCCATAAAGTAAAATCAGTTGTTTACTTCTAAAATCTATGATTTCATATAATATATAGTATATATATATATAATATATATATATTATATATATATAGTGTGTGTGTGTGTGTGTGTGTGTGTGTGTGTGTGTGATTTGTGATTCCGACAAATCATGGAAACCAGTACAATCATAAAAATATATTTCATACTTTTAATATATTTTAGTTAAAATAAAACTAGCACCTGAAATTACTTTTTACAAGTGCATTTTCTATATATTAGAGCCATGATGGGGCGTTATAAAAAGTTTACTACTTGATTAAATGCATCTCTTCTTTCAGGGATATGTTATTTACATAAACAATGATTAATCTGCAGACGTGAATACCCAGAAAAAAGTAGTCTTTGGGTGAGGCGGTGAAGAGCCGAGCGCTATGGAGAGCCAGCGTGGACAGAAAGAATGCCACCAAACTAAAAAACAACTGCTGCAACGCTGTACTTGGTCCAGAATTTTGTATGTAGAATAACCTAAAACCGACAGGCAGAAACAAAATTATACTTTTATTTAATCACACATTTATGAAATATTATCGTAGCCTTGGTTGATGCCATCTAGTTACCGTCAACAGTCATGGTGAGCACTACAGATGTTTGAATCGTTA
>NW_020525601.1:55000-77883 GCF_003368295.1 Carassius auratus | reverse complement strand
AGACCACCCCAGTGAGCGCCGGAGCTGCTCAGCATGGAACTACATCCATTGTGAGACTCCGAAAGGCTCTGAATCCTGGACATGACCTGAATACATATTCCTCTCACTGAGCTTCAAGGGTGACGGACCCCCATCTAGCACCATTACATCCCATCAGCAGCACTGCACGAACATTGCCCAACCCCTCTTATTAGCTCTTGCCTATCTGCCGAGAAATTGAAGGGATAGTTGTCACACATGATCCACAATAGAGCCAGCGGATGTAGCTAGAGCATAAAGTGATGCTCTAAGACAGAGTTTCAAACCCCAACTAGAAAATTAAACCTTTGGAGGTCAGGCTTTTGAAATTTGAAGCCTTTCCAAATATGGTCTTATATATGTAGAGCACAGGCTATAACTAGAAGCTGTGTGTTCCCCGGGAGATTGAGCTGCGATGCTTTAAGGCCACCTGTCAAGGACCTGATGAATTAATCCAGCCGTACTAAAACAACACAAGTTCGGCCTTCAAAGAACGCTTACCCTCGTACTCCACGTATTCTCTTCCTCCACTTCATAAGACACCGACGCTCTGGATTTTCACCTCATTTTCGTCCAGCAGTTTCGCCTGTGGGTCCTCCGTACTGGGGGTCTCCACCACTACGTCCTTGTCTTTCTTTCTCCATGAAGGTGGTCTCGCAGCACTCGTTTTTTGCAATCCTTGCCCTTGCCGCTCACGTCGTCCTTGTAAAGGATGAAGTTAGGCTTGTAAAAGGCCTCCACCGCCAAGTGAAAGCGAGGTGGCATCCAGTAGCTGGGCTTTAGCCTTGCCATTTCCTCCTGTGACTGCAACCCCGCCTCCGCCGCCCACCTCTCCACCAGTCACAAAGTAGTTTATAATGTTTCTCCTGATACTGGTTGCTGTGGAAATCGCCTCCATAGCCATAATCGGCCATCACCATGTGTTTTGCTGTTCTTATCCAAAAGAGGGTTCTGAAGCTCACTTAGGCTCTCCATTGTAAAAGAGCAGAGTGCCGGGACTTAGTGTTTAACCAGTCGGATGGAGAATGAAGAGAAGGAGCGATGACCTTGGCTGGACTGATGTGACAGGTGCTAATGTGTTCAATAGGCCGTGAGCTGTAGGAGGAGTAAGAGGAGAGAGAAGTGAGGGAAAGACATGGACTATTGAGCACATGCAGAGGAAAGTTTAATAAGACCAAACTGCCAGGATAGACAGGTGCTGGGCAATGGGAAGGCAGCCATGCAGTTAAACACATTCGATGTCTGTGGCCAAAGAATGGCTTAGGCTACAGTTGATCTGCAAAGACTCTTATTAGGGACTGTGACATAAATAATGCAGATTGAGGGGCTTTGCAAAAGAGTAGTTGAGTACATGTCAGTCTGGGGAGAGAGTGCTTTTCTTTCTGGTTTCCCGCTGTTTCATTCGCATTCAAAAAACCATCATGTCCCATTGCTCTCTGCTCAGCTAAAAAAATATAGTTATCAGACCAGTCAGATATCAATTAACTTAATTCTGCTGCCCCATGACACTCACTGATAATTCGCTGAATGGCATTCCTGAGAGTTCATATACCATGAAGGTAAAGTAGACAACTTTGTTACAAAGGCAAACCCCATCATGCACAATGACCCATCTTAAATACCTAACTGGAAATCCAGAATTGAATTGAAGGGGAAATATGTAGTTAGTCCTGGACATGCAGTTCTTTGTCTTAATGGAATGTCTGGTACACAGTGTAGATTTTATTTGTCATTTTATGATCTCTTTTCGCTTTTTATGTCGATTTCATATGATGGTCTTTTGTGTCTGACATTATTTATTTTGCAATAATAGACTGGTATGAAAAAAGTAATAATAGGACATCAATCTCGTGAATGACTGTACAGAAAACACAGAGGCAATAGTACACAATTTGAGTAGATTTCACTCTTATTGAAAGTACTAAATTATTTCAGACATCTCAGAAAAAAATCCATTATGCTTTTATTTGACTGTCAATAAAATGTTATAATTAATAATAATATATGTAATGTAATTAGTTATTAGAAATATGATAAAATCCACCAGTATGCTACCACAGTTTGCTATGAAAGAATTCTAAACTTATGTAGCACTGAGATTTTAGCAGAAATATGAAGGCAGTTGTTGTGCATTGAGTCCATTATCAATCATTTACATTTAAGCATATGCCAGATGCTTTTACCTAAAACAACTTACGATGCATTGAATATGTACAATTTACCATGCATTCCCCAGGAATCAAATCCATAGTACCATACTGTCTGAGCTACAGCAATGCACAAACTATGTTTTCTTTTTTTGTCATATTTTAGTGCATGTTTGTGTCATGACATGCAGCGTGTGAGCTGTGGTGCATTCTAGCTTCCTGTGACTATATTCAAGATGAGGCAGTGTTTCCACCATCTGCTCATGATTATGAAACACATTTGAGCTGAAATGGATTGAATGAATCAACACATTATCAGCAATAACAAATAATGAATCATCCAATTTTATAGAAAACTTTTTGCTCGCAGAAATCTACTAACTGTCTAAACTCTTTATATTTCAATAGATTTTATGTCACTAATAAACAGTAAACAGGCTTGATTTCTAGATGGACTGATTTAAAAAAAGTGAGCCCTTACCCTGGCAAGTGGTTTAAAATCAGCCAATCAGATTAGCTCTTTCCAGATTAAAAACCTGCTCTCCAGTTTTGTGTGCAGTGTACGTTCGAAGTCTGGGTGGGCTGTAGTTGTGCCGTCTGAGCCTCAGACTAATATGTATCAGTATCTTTAATATGTGACTGATGTAAAGTTAAATAGTGTTGCAGGTTTATGATGCTCTTTAACTAAGCACATCAATTGTACTGAGATCTAAATCCTTTCAAAACTCTCTTGTGATTGGAGGAAAAAGCATGTGGATGCAGTGGTTGGTGTGCCCTCTCATACCTTCTCCTCATTAATCTGTGATTTAAAATAGCAACACAATCAGATAGAAAGCTGATTATTTCAGAGCTTTTGATTTGATTGTGCCAATGCCTCTGTGGATTGTCAAATGTTGGATCGTGTATCAAGGAATGCTGACTTCATGCTTCACGGATTGTTTGAGCTCCCCCAATTCTCAATACACATTTCAACACAGTCAGCATCTACTGAGCACAGTCTCCCAGTGCAATAATACTACACCATCAGAGGCTAACTAATGAAAGAGTCTCTAGTCTCTAGAGATCAAATTATGAATTAGGGAATAGATTGATGATTAATTATTCTAGGAGCCTTCCCAGTTTGAATGTCAGTCTCTCTCTAACGCTCTCTCTTTCTCTCTTTCTCTCGCTGCATTGATTCCTGGACCGCTTCGACCTGCATCTTCAACAAAGTGGCTGCTGCAGATCCATTCCTCACATCCATTGGCTTCCTCTCCCATTCTAGTCATCATTTCTCATCCTGCCTTAATAAAGCAAGGTCTGTTCTGGTAAAAGACACTACTAGTATAGAATGAATAGTGTGTGCATGGGCTGTCTTGTTATGCAAGACTGAAGCAATTGCGTTGTATAATGTCAAAAAGAAATGAGATGGTTAAAAACGACAGCCACAGCTTTTACATATTCTAATAATCTAAAATCATTTAAATTAGTTTAAATTATGTTTTTATAATGTATGGTGTCTTTGCTTACTAAATTCAAATGCAATTAATTATTTTACTTTTTGCCATTAATCATTTGATGGCATTATTTAGTGTTGTTTTTCGTTATTAAAATCAGGCCATGCTAAATTTGCCCGAACTCTGCATGTATGCCAGTAGGAGCTGCATTAGCATGTCACAGCAGACCTAATTTCCATTTCTGCTACTCTATGTTTGTAGTCTGCACCGCCCTGGCAACTGAAACAGAAAAAAAATCCCCTAGGTTCTAACTGCCATTGGGATCTAGGAAATGTGAAATTTCACATGGCCTTAAAGCATTTCTTTTCAAAGGGAGACAGGCCTTAACCTATGAAACATGCTAGCATAAGCTGTTGTTTGTAGATGAGAGGCTGGTGTTTACAGCTATAGTTTTAGAATTGGTTGTACAGGATGCGTTCATTGGTGGAAAAATCATTGTGGAATTTTAATTTCAACATTTTTTTTTTTCATTACTACGCAATACACTTCCACACTCTCTTGTGAATGTGAAACAACATATTTCCTTCAGTTGAAAGCAACTGGTAATGAATGTCCATTTGTTTTAATTGAATTTAACACTAAATTAAATGTAATACACTTTGCAGAGAACCAGAATTCTGCGTTTTATTTTATGGTATTATTGAATACAGCTAGCATTTAAATTTGTGCATCTTTACATAATTTTACATGACAATATTATTGTAGTTGATGTTGTAGTTATTTCTAGTTTCAGTTGAACAAGCAAAAGTATGTAGGCAGCTATAATCTGTCAGAATTGCTCTGTTGAAACTTTTGAAAAATAGAATTGCCTATGATTCATTTTATCATTTAGACTGAAGCAATTCAGCTTAAGATAAAAAAAAGTGTCTTTCGAATGATAAATAAGTGTCTTTTAAATGATAAATAATAAGTGTCTTGTACTGAATTGAGTCAGAGAGTCCTTCAAATCATTTTAAAGACCCGGTAAGATTCACAATAAACCTGTGCATTTCATTTCTAATTTCTTTTTTAGCTTCATGAATGTGTTTTGTATGGAATCTTATTAAGAATTTGTAAAGATTAAATATTAAAGTCCTTCCCGGAAACATTCAAACTGAAAACATCATTTTAAAATGGTGATCATGGCAACCACTATTTAGCTATTCATTATGACTGTGGTGTGTGTGTGTGTGTGTGTGTGTGTGTGTGTGTGTGTGTGTGTGTGTGTGTGTGTGTGTGTGTGTGTGCAGCTATAGATTTGCATCTCTAGAAACACCTGTTAAGTGTGAAAATATCCTTTGTGAAGGTCAGGTGAGAATGAGAGTCTGAACAGCATCCGTACAGGAAGAAATAAACAGTTTGATAGAAAAAAAGGGCTGTTTATCCAACAAAAAGTAAAACTGAAATGACCATTGTTAAATAACCCTATTAGAATCCAGTCAGCCCACACAGTTTCACTGTCAAAATGTGACAGACCAATATAAAGAAACAGACCTTTTATCTATTAAAACCAGCAAATAATTAGTTAAAAAAAGACCATGCACAGATTTCTCAGCTCTTCTATTTTTATCTTGAATAGGGTTAAACTGGATTATAAAAGTCACTAATGAAAAGGGTCACAACACAGGAGGTTTTCTCAGTAATTTGTATGGATGTGCAAATATTTTCATTTTCATACAAGTAAGACTAATACATATGGGTGCAGTGACTCTTAATCTGTCCATTGCAGAGAAATAGTTTCAAAGCAACTTCAATTTGTGATTTATGATTAGGCATCCTAAACCAAGAAAGGTGCAACATGCTTTCATTCTTCATTGATTATAGCACCTTCCTCCTTGTGCTGAGGTGCAATCAAATCCCTTGACAGTGTCTTAGTCAATTAAGCCTTATGAGTCTCGGCCCTTCTGAATTCTAATAGGATAGAGGCTGAAAACACTTTAGCAGTGTTAATGTGTCGGGTAAAATGGATAATGGACACTTTTGCTACTCATGTATGCACTTTAATCTCCCCCTGCAAAAAGCTGGTACAAGAGAGGGGCGGAAGAATGAAGCAACGTGGACTTGTAATACTAAGAGGCTATTTGTACTCTAGTGTTAATTTAATTTGCATATTTGTAATTATCTGTTGATGTTGTTTCACTCATAGCCATACAACCTGGCTCATGACTCATGCACCTAGTGGATGAAGGGAAAATCAGAGCAGGAAGATGAGAGAACAATTGCTTTTTCAATTGCCTATCCTACTGACGAAAGTGAATAATTACAGAACATCTTTAGCAGTACCTTATACACCATTACCCTTTAACTAGCAGAGAATGAGAACTGAATGATCCATGATAAAAAAAAAAAAATAACTATAATGAGTAATACACAAACATGAATCTATCTAACTACACACATACTCAAAATCATCTAGCAAAGCATGCATATATGAATGTGTGTGTGTGTGTGGGCGGGCGTGTTTTTGTGACATATCAGGACACAACTCTGGGTATGGGTATGACACATTACAAGGAGAGGGTGACTTATGAGGACATAACCCCTGTCCCCATTTTTCAAAACACTTATAAACCATACAGAATGAATTTTTCTTTTTTTTTCTTTTTTTGAGAAAGTAAAAATGCACAAAGTTTCCTGTAAGGGTTAGGGTTAGGTGTAGGAACATAGAATATACAGTTTGTACAGTATAAAACCATTACGCCAATGGGATGTCCCCACTTTTCACAAAAACAAATGTGTGTGTGTGTGTGTTTGCATAATAAATCTGGATGTTCCTTGTGAACTGTACTGGACAATGTATTGTACTACACAGAGTAGGTAACAGTACTTTTGAACTGGCAGAAATATTGTGACAGAAATATTGTGCATAAAACGATAAATCGATTTAGTCATATCAATAATGCTTACAATAACGATAATTAGCCAACATAAAATAAGTAGAAGCACATGATGTATCTGTAAACAAATGTAAAGTGTACAACTTTTAATTCAAGAGTGCATAAAAAAGCATCAAAATCTACTTTATAAGTATTCAAGCTGTAATAGGCAACACTCTCGCCTAGGTTTGCTTCTAATTTAGACATTTGTAGGCTACAGTAGGCTATATCTCCTCATAGCAGTAGCCTAATTCATATGGGTATTTACGATATACTGAGAATATCTGTTAATTCCAGGAGACAGTTTTAATATAAGCGCCCATATTTATGACACTTTTTTTCAGCCTTATATTTGGAAATGTCCATGTCTTACCTCGCGACTCAGCAATCCAGTTGTCCGGCTCATTCGATTTGATTCAGTTACAATTTGACAGTCGACTGGCTTTCCAAAGAGATGTCAAACGGTTTGAATCCGAGCCTCGCATTGCAGAAGCCCGTGAGGCGCCGGTAAACTCGGTAAACAACAACAGCTACCTCTGATTTCTAAAGATGAACACGAGCGCCGAAACAATGAGCAACCTGCTAAACGTTAATGCTTGTAGCAGTTCTCGAGCAACAGATATCCGCCTTTACTAAATAGAGGCAATAGTCTGAAAAGCGAAAAGTGAAATCACTGACAGTAACACGGTAAAGCTTTAAAAGAGTCGTACTGTACACCAAACCTCATAGTAGTACGAGTCCGCGCGCATCTTTCAGTTGAGCTGTTCAGGACCGCGCGAACTTTCTTGTCAGAAGATTTAAAACCACAAAAAATCTCTCTCTTGCTCCTCTATTTTACTGTAGGAATTCATCAAGTCACATTAGTCAGGGTATTGCTGCGCAAAGCTGTAAATTCCCGTTCCATAAATTTCAGGAGGCTATGTTTCGTTCTGAGAGAACAAGGTGGAAATGCTGTCAGTGACGGGGTGAACGGACTTTCCGTTGTGCGTCCCTCCAAACAAGACGCGAAATATGTACCGTGTGTCCTGCGCGCGTCGGTGGGTTTCCGTTGACTCTCCTTTAGCCGATATAAAACACAATACTGCAGGTTTGCGTGGGTCGAAGATCTTGGGGTTATAAAGCGTATTGATTTCACATCTTGTGAGGGAAGCTCCGCTGGGAATGTTGACGATAAATATTAGAGCAATTTTTTTTCAGGAGTTAGATGTCCATGGAAAAGGCGTGTAGATGGACATACTGTAACCCTTTAGGAGGAAGGGACATGATTGAGTCATTCTATGAAAAGGGAGCCTTGTCACTCGTGAACATAGTGTGTAAAGTATTTTTTAATAGAGAATAATTTTTATACATAGATTAGATATGTAGATTAACATTTTGGATAAGATGACATTTTATTGATGATGACATATATTAGCTATATATATATATATATATATATATATATATATATATATATATATATATATATATATATATATATATATATATATATATATATTAAATAAATACATCTTTGTTTCATTAGCACAAGAATATATGACTAAATAAATAGTACAGCAGTTAACCATATTAAAGGCATATCTACCATACATACCAACAGTAACGATTTTAATATGGCTTGAGATTGCACAATGCTATTTATTAACATTCTTTATCTGATGCTGTGTTAATCCGTATAATGAAATTTCCTTTAAAATCAGCTTTTCAAAACAGATAAGGCGCCCATTTCTTGGAACAACCCCAATTATGTGTAAGATAAGACTGAAGACATAAAGATCATTGCTTTTGAAAGGTAATCTAACTTGAAACGATAGATTCAAAGAGATTTTGAAACATTGGCTATTTTTCTGTGGCTGTTTCAGCCATCTATATAATGTTCGTAAAGTAATAGAAAAATAGAAGAGGCTGTATTTCTATAAAAAGTATGAGTCAGATGGGGATACAGCAGGAGGGAAATGCTCCGGTGTATCTGTGTCTGAGTGCAGAAATGATGTGCCTCAAAATCCTCTTTCATGTGCTCTGTCGGATCACAATTTAAATTCCTGTAAAAGGGGGGAGGACGAAAAAAGGAGTGACATGAAGATACCCGACTGAACGGCTAGTTGATGTCAGCTCAGTAAATCATTTCTGCGGAGAATAAGAACATGGTCAAAATAGATCACAGAGGAATTGTAATTAAAAGTGCAAAGGAGGATGTGTCTGTGGCACAGTGTGTTATGAAACCTGACTGTTCTGATTCAGTGGTTAGAAGCCAGTAAGCCCTGGGTTAAAAGCATGGCATTTAATAGACCGCTGCCTTTTGTGGTGGCATGTGTCCATGCTTTGCTTTTCTCTTCACAAACAAGCTCAGAGCAAACAGCTGCTCTACATGCTTTAAACTGAAATCAATCACAACGTCTCCCACAGCACATTTGACTTTCACTGAGCGAGGCAGCGCCTCATTTCACTTTTCCCTTCTGCACTGTTCACGTTATCATTTCTTTGAGATTTCAGACCTTCTCCTGGCGTCCATTTTGCTTGGAAAGAGGAAGGCAGTTGTACCTGCGGGCTTAACTTAAGCTCCCGATGAGCTTGAGATTCAATTTATTTCAGCTAAAATTACTTCAGTCTTTTTGCCACAGAACATTAGAGCTGCAAATGAATATCCTTGGGGTACATTCTATGGGGTCCATCTGCAAACGGCTATCAGACAGAGAGATTCTTTAAGAAAAATGTGCAGCTATGGTCAGTTGTGTCTCAGCAAACACTATTGTGGAAACTTTAGAAGACGACACAATGAATCAGCATTGTAGAGGTCATTACAGATGGACAAACTTTTGAAGACCCGTCTAACTTAGGCCTGAACAAGACTGCTGTTGACATTCATATTGTATAACCTTCTGACAGGATGAAATGGTTAGCCTTGGGCTTAGAAACAAACTCAAGAGGGAATAGCAGAAAGTGGTTTGCAGTGACCTCATACTCACAAAATAAAATGTGGTACTGTGCATTGTGTCAATTTTGGGCAATAGAAAGTCATTTATTGCATCATGAAACACAAGAAGTACAATAGTAACAATGGAAAAACATATGTGAAGGGCAGTATAGTTGGCTGGGAATAAATTCTGCTTTGTTTGCTCAGTATCTCTGTGGCATGCAAAGAAAACAGACTGTGATATTATAATTGGAAAACGTCTTTTAAACAGAAAAATAAACTGTGCATTACAATCTCCATGTAGATACATTTACTTTAGCTCCTGTTTATATGTTCAGAAACTTCACAACATTCTTTCATATTCCCACAAACGTTTTGGTTTTTCTATTTTATTCCCTGAATGAAACATTTGAAAGATAATGCACAAAGACTTTCATCAAAAGAAACATACCAAGGAACCGAAAGTCAACAAACACCTTAGGTCTGAATCCCAGAATCCTTATTTGAAGCTGGCAAACACATGCATGTGCTAAAGGATAAAAAGACCTCATGGTTTAAGTGAGAGTGGTTTGAGGCTGTCACACCAGAGAGTGTTTTCCTGCATATCTCCAGTTCCCAGCTGTGACCAAACTGTTTTGGTCCACTGGTAGACTTGTGGTGCAGAAAAACATGCACTTTTGCCATTTGGCAAGTTGTTTTCATCACGTTTGAAGGGATAAATGAAACTTCTGTCATCATTTACTCATGTTGTTCCATGACTTTCTTTATTCTGTGAAACACAAAAGAAGAGACTTTGAAAAATGTCTGTTGTCTATACAGTTAAAGTCAAAGATGTCCCGTGCTGTTTTGGACCCAATTGACTTTCATTGTATGGAAAAAAACAACTATAACATTCTTCAAAATATCTTTTTTTCTTTGTTCCACAGAAGATACAGTCAGTTTGAAACAACAGGAGGGTGAATAAATGATAACAGACTAGTGATCTATCCATTACAGACCCAAAACTAACAAACTAATAATTTGATTAATTATTATTGTTTTATTTATTTTTTTTATCTGAGATTTCTCTTTAAACTGTGACAATTCATAAATTATGTGTTTCCCTTCTGATAAACCGCAACCTAGTCTGTACTCATACTGCTGTTTAGATTTTGATCCTGATCCTACTTGTATGAACATTTTTTAATTATTCACTTTTCATTCACATGCACTTGGGAGAATGTGCAGAATAAATTAATTATTTTACTTTGATTTTGTGTGAAATGAAGAGACTGTAAGCCTCTTAGAGATCCTGTGTGAAGTAATGTGACAGTTCACATCAGATTCCTGTGTGTTATTACCAACTCCTGTTCCTCATTTGCTCCCTAAAATCATCCATATTTACGACATGGCTAAAAATACATGTACATAGCATCTCTGCCACTTCCCCTGCCCCCTGCTCAGCAGAGGCTCCCGGCAGAAGAGGTGGTATGAGGTGGAATTTGACACGGGTCACCCTACAGGTGATCCCGCAGTGCTAGGTGCTTTCAGGCAAAGCGAGAATTTTTCTTCAAAACAGATGTGTTGGTGAGGCAGATGAAAGGTTGCTTTCTGTGGATGAGGTGATGGGCATTGCCGGCTCAAAGGCAAGTTTCTGCTGGATGCATTTGAGTGCCTACACATGGGAACGAGCCCTTTGCATCCACTGAAGACTTGCTCCTTTAACTAGGGTCCAAGGACCTCAGGTGCACTTAAATAATGGCTTTTTAAACCATAATCTTTCATTATTTCCAGTGAAATAAATACATGTACATACTGTTTTTGCAATAAAAGTTAAAGGCCTAGCATATTTTGAGGGACAGCTTGTGCTGGGAGATTTTCTTCATCAGCAGTTCCAACTCTTTTTTTTTCTTTTGTGCTGGTTGCTTGTGCCATGATGCTCTACCAACTGGCACAGAGTCATTCATACTGCAGGCTATTCATAACACAACAACTATTCTTTTTGCAGTTCCCCATTTCTGTATATACTGTTAATTATAGTAGCTTTCATGTGTTTAGTAATTCTCAGTTGTTTTTATCTTAAATGTTGTGCAATCTGCTTATGTCATTCTACTATACATTTATAAATTTCATAAATGTTTTTGTCTGCTTTTAAGCTTATCTGCCATATTAATAACCCCTCATTGCATTGGCTGGGCCAACATTTATGCTACAGTTAATTTCATATCTTAATTTCACATCACCTGACTTGAATCTTGATGATGATGGACTTTGCAATTTCTATTTTACGCATAACTTAATGAACCTGTTCTGATCAGAAACCACCTAATCATTGTACTTAAAGGCATAGTTTACCCAAAAATGAAAGTTCTGTCATTAATTACTCAGCCTCATGGCGTTCCAAACCCATTAGACCTCTGTTCATCTTTGGAGCACAAATTCAGATATTTT
The DNA here is from genome assembly GCF_003368295.1 of Carassius auratus. Lineage (NCBI taxonomy): Eukaryota > Metazoa > Chordata > Actinopteri > Cypriniformes > Cyprinidae > Carassius > Carassius auratus. Next base: position 66,023 of record NW_020525601.1, on the reverse strand, counting down.
TGATGAAATCTAAGAGCTCCATATTCAAGGCCCAGGAAGGACATTGTTAACAAAGTGCACCAGACATCTGCGGGTCAACCTCAATTTTATGAAGCTACGAAAATACTTTTTGAGTCCAAAGAAAACAAAAATAAAAAATTAATTCAAACATTTCTTCTCTTCCATGTCAGTCTTCGACGCATGTTCATGGGAGTACCACGGCACATAAAGGTAAGTAATTAATAACAGAATTTCATTTTTGGGTGAACTATCCATTTAATAATCTAGGCACATCAAGGCATGTCTGTCATTAAAATTGATGAAAATTACCAAGAAAAATATAGGCTTTTTTATTAATATGTGCAGGAAAATTATTTTTCTTTATTAATAATCAAAAGGGTATTTTATTAATTATCCTGTCAGTCTAATAGCAAATTAAAGTGAAAGTTTCTAAAGAAAAGAAAAAAGTCGTTTTAAAGCTAATCAGTGTGCAATTAAGTTTTTCAATTGCAGGAATGACAATCTTTCTATCACGAAGACCTTGTTAAGACATTTCCATTGCTGTAAAATACAAATTAAAATATCAATCTAAAAACAGAATAAGTTAGACCTGAGCATATCTGGAAATGAGATAAAAACAATTATATGCTGTATAAATTGTTGCTTTTTATTAACTCATAAGCTCGATCTTAAATGAAAGAAACATGATTATTACAAAGTACATATTGCTGATAGGGAGTATTGTTATCAGTTATGTCTAAATTGCTTCTGTGTCTACAGTGACAAGAGAACAATTGGATCTGAGGTATATTTGGCTAGACAACATCCAGAAAAGCACAAGGAAAATGTAAAAGAGAAGAAACATGAATGAGCAGACCACTGTATTTGTCAAGTTACAGAGCAAGACGTAAGAAGGAAATGAATCATCCAGCTTTCCATGTCTATGAGCTTAAAGTCCACATTTTGATTGAACAAAAATGTGTATAATGCAAAGAGCGAATATGTAGAACAAAGTGTTTTATTATAACTATTTGTCTTTTAAATGTCTCTTTCAAAGTTAATGCTTTGACTGCCGCATTAACTCTAAGCACTTATGAAAGGAATTAGACTTGAATGCCAATTCACACCCACTGAGCTTTATCAAGCCAAAACACAAATTATGTCTCTTTGGTTTTATCAACCTATTTAAAAAGTGAGCTTTACAAAGATATTGAAAAGTCCATTATCATCTCTGCGTCGGTCTTTGTTTTGTGATGATCAGAGCCTCAATCCACAGAATCACAGCAAGATTACTAATAAAAAATATGTCAGCCATGTAATGAAAAAAATATTGTGGATGGGGATAATTTCAGTATTACAAATGAAGGTCAAATCAATATTTTATCTTTGACAGCTCTAGACGTACTCTAGGTGTCATGGGGTTTCACCTACTCAGACCTGCAGTCATGTTCAGCTTTATTTATTTCTGTCTGGCAAATCAAGTTTATCAATACGAAGTAAGAAATGTCTTTCCATCTTGAGTTGGAACGCAGAAAATCCAGACAAACTCAGTATTTTTTCTTATTTTTAATTCATCAGCAAGTTTTTACTTCTCTTTGAAAACCATTAACTATTTAAATGCAAGAGTAAAGACCTCAAGGCAACATATAATTTCATATTAATATATGATGTGATAAAGTATGCATGTTTTCTGCAGACCACAATGTGTTTTGTATGATGAATTATTGGTTTATTATTGCAATTAAAACATACATGCATATACCAGTTGCAATTGCTTCCGGTCGAGTGGATTCTCTGTTTTCTGTCGATGCTGGAACGTGTGTGAATTTTACACCTAATTGACCTAATAAGTAGGATAATAGTTTAGCTTCAAATAGAAGTTGATATATTTCCTCAGTGACCAGCACGGATCAGCTCTAAGCATGACGAAGCGGATATCATCCTCTTTTGGAAGGCTAGAATTGTCCAGGGCCCAATTTTAACCCCAGTCTATCCCCATCAACTCTCAACAAATAACGGTGTGGTGGGTGTACTGGTTTCCTTTGCATTGAAGCAATAACGAAAATTCGAAAACACCTGAAGACTCTGGACACTGGACAAAATATAACAGAACCCAATATAATCAGTGATGCTGTCTACACTGGATGCAGCTCTACAGAACACGACAAATCCTGACAGTCAATTGATGCCAAGTTTAATTTATGACAAAGGGTTATTACTGTCTGACATAAAGCACAAATTATTTGCAATGTTCGCTTTAACCCCTTTCACACTGAGATTCCCGATAAAACAAGGGTAATGTGTCCCTGCAATTGTTCCTGAATCTTTAGATTTTGGTTCATTCACACTGTCAGTGATTTCCCAGAATATCTGCATGCGTTCACACACAACCCATGACATGTGAAATCAGGATCTGACATGTATTGTACGAGTCGAAAACGTTAGGCACAGTAACTTTCACTTAAGCTGGCGAACGATCTCAGCTTTTAAATGTAATGGCCTACTTTTGGTTAATTAATTCAAAATGGATAAATTCCGTGACATTCCATGTAAAACTCTGAATTGTGTTTTTATGACTGGATAATACTACGTCATTTTTTCCACTTATGCGGCCACTTGCCTGATGTAAACCTTACATTTACATACCATTGGTGAAAGGGCTAGTGTAATGCAGATATATCTGAAAGGTCTGCACAAGGAAATCGTTATATTGTTCTCACGAGATCTGGTGGCTCAAGATCTCGTCACACCCCTAATAGTTTGTCATTGTCATGTTATCAGTTTGTTGAGTGTTTAATCTGAGTGCAAATAACATCTAGCATGTACCTTCACATTATAGGCTATATAAGTTATCCAATGCAAGATATTAATCTCATTGCCAAAACTAAGATTTCAGCCTGAGTAACGTTAAATTAAATGTCAAAACATTCTAGTTATTGAGTTGCACTTGAGTGGCTTCCTTGATTATGCACTTGTTTTTTAAGACCCTTTGAACTTTGAAATTAGTTTTGAGATAAAGTTCCATTCGACTGGTTATATCACAATGTTAAAAAAATGACATCTATTGTGATTAACAACACTATGTGAGCAGGGTTTCCTGTTTCCTGTGTTGGTATTTTATTGGAGACTTGTTTTAGTTCGGAAGATATAATCAAAACGCACACAAAGGCAGCAAACACTTGCGAGCTGTTTAGATCATACCTGAGCAGACATAAGAATGACAATCTATTTTTTTTTATTTTGATCTCAGAATGTTAGGGGGTTCTTAAAAAAAAAAAAAAAGATTCTTGCAAGTCCATTCATATCAAGATACACTCAAAAAAAAATGAAATGTAGCTGGTGTTGGTCCAAAGAATATAACGATCTTTAAATTAAATAATACAGTTAAGTTTGTGTGTCAAAATTAAAAAAGTTGTGTTGATAAAATTAGAAAACGTAATTTTTCCAATTTACACAGCTTACTTAAAGGTACAGGTTGTAGGACCTGCCACGAGAGGGCGCACTATCAAAACAATAACAATTGCGTGGTTTGATGTTGCTAAGAAGGAGCGTGGAATGATGGGATTTGTTGCCTTCTACCCAAGCGCTGACGGCCATCAATCAGACGGAAGGATAAATCACGGATTTAACGCGAGTTTAACGATTTGCGCAAGTAGATTACATGCGTCTTGGCGTGGGTCTAGAGACGCGATGCCCTGCGTTTGGCATGTATGCCCCATAATACTAATCTTGTTGATCGTTATAATAGCATACGTTTTCTGTAAAGATACGAATCAAAACTGTTTAGAATGGAAATTTTCTCATGATTTACAAATAGTTGAAAACATTATAGACATTGTTAGTAATCAGCTGGACAAAATATGTTAAATGAATGAAACAGTTGTTACATCTGCAGTAATGCTCTTTGGTCAGTAGGTGGAGTATTATCTGCACATGCGCAGATGGGAAGAAAATTCAATGATCACGCTTCAGCTCTCTTTTAGATCACGGCCATTTTTAGAAGCAATACAGAACAATTTCACAGTGGGAGGAATGCACGATAAGCTTTTCTTTATGTGGACACTCAGGTGAGAAATTTTAGTTTTTATGTATATGTTGAGGCTGTCATTAACGGTTAATCGCATATGATCTTATGTTTTGTATGTTTGTTTTTTTGTTTTGTTTTTTTCATGAAAGTGCTCTTGGTTTTCACATACTTGTTAGTTACATTCTTTGTTTTCGCTGTTATGTAATGTTTTATACTTGTTGAACTTTAATAATATTTAAATTCCCTAACAGAAAATATGTCCCATATCTTCTCACACATCCAGGATCAAAGCTTTTAAAACACTTCAGGTTGGTACATGGACACTATGGCCGCAGACACGCATATCCATTTTCAGCAGCTAACCTGATTTGTACTTTTAATATTTTATTAGATATCTGCAGAATTACAATAATCCCTTTGGTGCAAAGAGCAGCGTCACAGAAGATCACAAACATCCTGTCAGTTATGGATCAGGTAAGTTCTCTAAATTCATCGTCATTTTAAATCAGAGATAGTTCACCCAAAAATTAGTTAATTACTGACCCTCATGTTGTTCTAAACCCGTAAAAGCTTCAGTTCATCTTCAGAACACAAATTAAGTTATTGTTTATTAATTCCGAGAGCTTTCTAGACAGTAACGCAAATTATACATTCAAGTCCAAGAAAGGTAGTAAGGATAGCGATAAAATAGTCCTTGTAAAATAATTTTTTGTGCAAAGAAAACAATTATTTAACAATTCTTCTCCCTGAGTCACCCTCTGCCTCCATTAAAGAGAATAACACGCCGCATGCATGTTCTACATCAGCAACAATGCACAAATGTGTTTTTTTATATCTATTGCTCCTTTCACTGTTGATCTGTTAGTTATTGTTTGTTTTTATACTTGACATTTTTAGGATGTTGAACATGAAGTTGCCCTATCCTCAATGCACAACACCACCCTTGGAATCCATGTAATCGTGCATTAAGGGGCTGATGCTACAGACCCTTATGAAGACATTGGGATCATAATTTAAGGCATCCGAGTATCTGAAAAATATGCAGTAAATATGATTCAGTATTGCACGTTATATTCCTTTTCCGTCCTATTCCGTATATTCCGTCTCGCTTTGAATAAGAGATGCATTTTTTCAGTTTCAAGGAGGCACATATTACAAATGAAGACTGATATTTTTTACTTGCATTTAAGTATTTTTTAAATCCTTTTGAAGGCAGCATACTTTTTTTTTTTTTTTTACTTCTGTTCTTGTATTAAGTGAAAAACTTGTGAAGCATTTGTACAAATTCTTGTTGGAGAAACTTGTGTTAAATAATAAATTCAATGAAACTTGAGTGTTTTTATTGAAGGTGACAATATTAATTTTAGAATAATTTAGCTTAATTAACTTTATAGATTAAAATAAAATAAAGAATGTTAAGTTCATTCGACTAAACAACATTGCATTAACATTATGTAATTAACTTAAATTTACTGAAATAGAAATACTTAATTAAATGCAACCTAACTCAGTTACGTGGAACCTGTTGACATAACAAAGTTAAGTAATTCCAAGATATAATTTTTTTTTTAGTGTACTTATAAATATGTGAGAGATGAAGATGTCATATTTATTTTCCTTCAGACGGTTGCTCTTGCAATGTGCCTTGTAATGAGACACATTATATGTCAAAACAGCTTAGAGTCTGTGTTTTCAGAGAATCTTGATATCATTTGAAGCAGTCGACTTAACTTTCTGGATGACTGCTAAATCACAAGTCATGGTACCCCCAAGTTTTAGGGTCACATAATGTAGGTTTTTCAGTCGATTCAAGGATAATTTAATGAGCCAGACATTGATAGAATAGCTGAGGTCTCACTATGGTGTTGAAGACGAAAATACACAAGGGTACAATGTCTCGTGTTATTATACTTCTCAAACATCACTATATATGACTGTGTGTTGCAGAAGGGAGTGGTATGCACACTAGCCCAACCGAATCAATAGTCATTTCCTCCATATTACACACTCTTCTCTCTGGGATTCAAATAACTCGCAGTAGCTGGGAGTTATAGATTTCTGCCCCATAGATTCATCCAGCATTGATGAGTTTGGTTGTTGGCTCATTACAGCTGTCAAAGAGTAATGTTTGCGCATAGCTTTCTCAGCTCTGTTTCTTAAAAAAAGAAAAAAAAATGTAAAGAAAAAAGGGGGGGTAGACTGGGTAATCTTTTTCCCTGAGACTCTTTGCAACCTAGCTTGTGTCATTTCACATTTGCTGATCTGAAATGATGGTGAAGTGTACTTGTCAGACACCTGCTCTCCAAACTGTGAGTCTTCCCAAAAGTAAACGCACAGTTCTGCCAGAATTTTGAAGGAATGTTCCAGGTTGACTACTAGTTAAGCGTAATTAACAGCACTTGCATAATGTTAGTAACCATATTGAATTTCAACTTGCCCCTATTTTCCTTTAGGAGCAACAAAAACAGGGTACACTTAAGCACTTACAGTGAAAGTGAATGGGTCAAATCCATGAATGTGATTAATTATTATATTCACAAGACTGTGTTAACATCAAAGTCCCTTTCAAAGCAAGCTAGTTAATTTGGCGGCATATTTGCAATGCTTTTGTTCAGCTATTTCAGGCATCCAAGACCAAGTCCCATCTACTTTAATGGGGAAATCCTGAGATCTCAAAAACTACTTGCCACACTCACGTAAAATAATTTCAAATCTGCAACAAAATCTCACATTAATTGTACGATCATTTTTTTTTATATGCTCAAATAGCATTAAAGAGATAGGGGAAGTTTGTCATAATTTACTCCCCCTCATGTCGTCCAAACTTGTATGGGTTTCAGATGTTGAACATAAAAGAAAATATTTTGAAGAATGTTGGTAATGCCAATGTGCACATGCACTCCTAAAAACACTTCTCAAGACACTGACTGTTTCTATGGCAACCAGAGCTTCCAATGGCAGCTGTGATGACACATTGATGTTATTTACCAATTATTTACAAGGCAGGACTTACCACCATATTTCGTCTTTCTCCTATTCAAAGTACTAGAAGTACAATTTCTTGGTATATAATTTTTAAAGGGTTTCAAACCTGTAAAAGCTTTGTTCATCTTCAGAACACAATTTAAGATATTTTGGATGAAAACCGGGAGGCTTGTGACTGTCCCATTGACTGCCTAGTAAAATACACTGTCAAGGTCCAGAAAAGTATGAAAGACATCGTCAGAATAGTCCATCTGCCATCAGTGGTTCAACCATAACGTTAGCGACCAGAATACTTTTTGTACGCTAAGTAAACAAATATAATGACTTTATTCAACAATTCGTCGCATCTGTGTCTCTCCACATCACCATAGTGACATTTTAGAGAAACGAGCTGTTCATATCAGCAGCTAATAATAGTATATATTCATCATTCAAAAGGAGAAACTGAAACAAAGATATACGAGATAAACGCAGATATATGAAATGTAAACAAAGGAGCGCTTGCTTACCTTTTTTAATATCAGTAACAATAATAACTTTAATCATTATAAGCGGTTCATGTTGTTATGAAAACATTCACATATTAGAATGGTTGGGAAAGATCACGCAACATTTAAACAGCCTTGTGTCTGTACCGCCTTCATTCACATGCTTGTTTTCGTCACTTTGCTTTAATTCTCGGCACTGTTTTTTTTTCCGCTAAACTAAACATCCAATCAGAGATCTCACTCTCGCCGATGTCCCAGAAGTCCCTGACGCAGATTCAACATGTTGAATCCGGCAAACTGCCACCTATGTGAGCCCGACGAGAGCCGACAAGTGGAACACATCGAACAAACTAGCCCGACCATTGCCCGATGATCACAAACAACTTGGTGTGCCCCGGGCTTAACACTCTAAAGAGATAGGAAAAATTGAAATGACATCATATGACCCTTTTAATAGAAAGTACTGTGTCTTGATGTAATGGCAGTGTTGAAGGTTTTTGTGAACCTAGACTCATGAGATCTAGTTTCCACCTAGTTTCTGTAGAGTCTATGCTGTTTACTCTTTAGCACTAACGGATCTGAATGTTAGAGATTTTACTCAACTGCAAATGGAGAATGGCCCTCAGCTTTCATATCTGAATGCTTTCACTCATTGCCTTCACCTTCCCTCAATCACTTCCCCGTCTTTGTTGTTGTATTTTAGACAGCCTGAAATCCACAAATGTGAAGGTTCAAAATAACCTTCCTGATTACCTGTTTTTAGCAACAGTGTATGTGTAGAGGTGCTGGAAAAGACATTCAAAGCTAAATATTTTCTTTAAATTGTTCATTTAAATGTGTGCAGAAGCTGCTTTTCTGGTAAGTCATGAGAAAGTCGATAAGAAGCAGGAAGCCTCTCTTTTCACCTGCGTATTTGCTTTGCACTGACAGCCTCAGTAAAGCTGCAAATTATGCATTCGACTTTACACTGGGAATAAGAGTGGATAAAGTTAGATATTCAAACTCTTGAGTCCACAGAAAAGAAAACAGAAGGGCTGTCTTTACCAAAAATAGCTATTTGTTCCTCTGAAATATAATAAGATATCCAACGCTCATGAAATCAATAAGAATAAATGGGTGACCTTTTCAGAAGATGATCTTCTGTGTCTTTTGTGTACTTTTTCCTAAAAGCAAAAAGGTAAGAATGACAAAACAGTCAATTCAATGTGAGTATTAATAAATAGCCTTCCTTAATAGTTCAAAATAAATGATAAAATGTGCATGTTTCAGAGTGAGATGGTCATTTCTTTCTTCCAGTTCCAGTTGTCGTGGTGGTCGCAGTGATCCTGCATATTTGCTGCTAAGCTGTTAATGCTGTTTTTCTCTTCTCCTCTCAGTCTGTTAACAGCTCTGTATTGATCCGCTCCTTTAATCCGTTCTGAGAAGAAGCAAACACAAGGAGATTACGGCTATGACCACAGCGCACAGCTACGGAGTGTTGAGGGATGTACACTTCATCTATTTCCGTAAGGCCAAAAAGAAAGGAGTGAATTTACTGTTGCTTTTTGTCTGCCCGACTAAATCCTAAACAAATAATCAAGCTATCAGTTGCAATATGCAGGCTGTAGTTTATATGAAATACAAACAGAAAGGTTCATAAATGGGATTGCAGTGCATTCTGGAAGCAACAACAAGCACCTGTTGAGATTATTAAATCAGTGGAGCACTCGTTTATTCAATATTATGCCCTCAGTGAATAATGCAAATGAAAGAAATAAAGGACATACAGTTCATAAACTCTGGCAGCTTGTATTCCGCGCTAAAGGGAGAAATGTTTTTATGAAGGAATTTATCATCAGAGCCATGCAGCCACAGTCTGTCTGAATGTAAACGGAGGGCATTCATCAAATATAAGGGATCATTTCCTTAAATGAGAATGCATAAGCTTAAAGACCATTTCAGGATATACTACTTAATTTAATCTATCCACTTTTTCATCCCTAATACTTTGAGTAGAAGAGATAGGTTGGTTGTAAAATGTTTTGCTTTTAACGTTTTAATGGATTATAACTGCATTTTAATATACGCTACAGATAGAATTTACCTACACTTTCAAATCTACAGTTTATCCCAAACTTTGTAAATTAATGTCAAATTAAAAGATTAGTTGTAATGTAATTTGGAAAACCTGGACATTTTGTACATTATTTTGTTAATTAAAATGACTTTTACTTCAACACCTTCCTCCAGCTCAACTCGCTTTTAGTTGTATTTACATGTTAGAAAAAAGTGTGAACTTTGAAAAAACACATAGGAACTAATAGTAAAGAAAACACACGGACTAGTCACTTTTATGTAAAATATTGAGCTAATCCTTTTATTATTTTATACAGTAGTTGTTGGTCCAACAGAAGTAAATGGGGAAAGTAGCAAAACAACCTGCCATGGTATTTGTATTTTTTTGTATAATTTTTTTGTTTTAACCTTTGAATATCAAATTAAACAAGAAAACTGACTTTTTTCAAATGAAACCAGCTCTGTCATTTAACGTGCATAAAACTGATTGTTAAATTGTTAAATTATATATATAATTTTGTTAGTTCTGTAATTTTTTTTTAAACAATTTCTACTATTACCTCTGGACAGATATAATTTCTGTAACAACTCATGCATTTTACAGCTATTCTGGCCTCCTTTTTTTTCAGAACACATTTGTTTTACTCACTGTCTCTGCAGATTATGTTGCAGGCAACAGGCTTTGGATTGTTTCCAGCTAACCCAAGAACCTGTAGCCTGTCCTTTGGAAAGGAGCAAAAAAACAAATCTCTCATTCTCACCTTCTGCTCATGGTGACCACAAATTTTCAAACGGCTCAATTGAAGTCCATTGATTCAACCTGACAGGTACTTCAGGCACAAAGCTCAAGTTGTGCTGCTTCACACCGCATGTAGGAGAAACCCTAAGCTCAGCTCTTAAATTTGGGACCTTAAATGTCAGCTCAAATGAAGTGTCTTCTGTTTTACTCCACTGTGAGTTTTAGAGGTTGAGAGGAGACGAGAAAATGAAGGGCTGGTGGCAGGAACAGAGCCCTTAACCATCATTCAGACAGATGGATGTGAGTGACCTGCCTTGCGAATCTAGGGCACAGTAACACCCCGAAACTAGAGCTCAAATCAGTCAGAGCCTTGTATGAAGTTACTAAGGGGCAATTGAAATTGTTCCATCCGCTGTTGATGTTTAAAGACAGAGTTTTAGGAAGGTGACATGCCATAATTTGGTAAACACTTGAGAATGCCAAAGCTGGGGTTATTTGCAGTGTTTGTTAAACAATTTTGCATGGTTTGAGAATTCAAGGTCTCTCGAATTCAAGACCCTGCGGCTAAAGTGCCGTAAATAGTGTGAAGTGCCTGTCCAATTCAAGCAGTTTTATTTGTGTAGTACTTGAGTGATGTCAAGTATGCAAGATGTTTTCCACTTCCATCATCTGTTAGTAAAGATTGTTCCTTTAGAGCTGAATATTATTTTATATTCAGTTTACGGTGCAGAAACCATATTAATATAATAA